>NC_030418.2:13072921-13240421 GCF_001660625.3 Ictalurus punctatus | reverse complement strand
TAAAATTAGGTCCTCGTTTTTGTCCTACCAATATAGAGGAACTGCCTTTACATTGTGAATGAAGTTATTATTATATAGAAGACCACTGCAATAAATTAAAATAAATAAATAAATAAATCACCAGGTTCTTAGCAGACTGCCCAGACACTTTTTAAATACATCTTTAACTTGATCTTCTACAAACGCTGTGTTGTGGAGCTTGATGAAGAGGATGTTAATAAACAAGATTTTATTAAGTCTAATGAATACAGATTCAGAAGATAAGATGTTATCAGTGAAGCTCAGTCAGGAGTACTGCGTTTGAATAGACCCCACTTCTGTGCCTATGTGCTGTGTACTTGTCAGGCAGCTGAACTAGACCCTAATCTCAAACTACGTATACATTCTCAGGTAGCTGTTTATATTTCTCTTAAAAGCTTACATTTAGCTTTTGAGATTTATTGCTAAATTTGTATGATTTATTTTTTTGACAGTGATCTAAAGTTTTCAGCAAAGTGCTATCACTTAAATAAGTATCCAAGTATGTTGTATAAACTTTAGCAGTTGGTAGCGTCACTTGAAACAGGAAGTTCATGTGGAGTCACAAGCCCAGTAAAAGGTCACAGAAACAGTCAGTCCATGAGAACTGTACAGAAGACACAACAGCACACTGTCGACATGTATACCATTGTCTAATTACAATTCGGATGTATGAATTTACATGGAGTATCCTGGCTCATAGAAGTCCTTTATACTCTATACTATGCTTTGAGATAATATCATTACCGGCAGTGAGTTAACATTATTATGAACTATCTACATTGAAAAATAATAATACATAAATTAAATAAAAATTATATATATATATATATATATATATATATATATATATATATATATATATATATATATATATATATATATATATATATATATATAATTTTCATTTAATTTATGTATTATTATTTTTAAAGGTAATTTAAAGGTAATTTATATATTTAAAGGTAAATAAAGCTGCAAGGAAAACATAAGCAGACCAGCAATGAACTGCATTAATAATGCTATTTTCCTCCTTTTGATAGAATACTGATTATTATAACATGGTCAATAATATTATTTATTAATTACTTTACTGTAATATGGTCATAATTGTAACATGGTGATATGAAACCCCATATGATAAAGAGTTAGGAAAGTGTTTACCATTTTGGGCATGGACATGAATATACATATAGGTTCTTATTAGATAATTCTGTTTAAATTCTGTCATGTTCATGCATATGAATTATTATCATTTGTTGGAGAAAAAATTGTTAGTACAATGAATAATTCACTGCTGTTTAATTTAATTTGGTATCACACATGGTAATAACAAGATAACTTGTCATCCCTATCCTAAATCAGTTTAAACCAACAGAAAATTGAGTCTATCTAAAGTGTCTAAAAGTTCTATTAATTCTATTAATTAATTAAACATTAATTCTATATTGATGGCTAACTCTATAAGAAACATTAATATGATTAATTAATAATTGTACTAATTTATTATTTTTTTCTTTCTTTAGTTAGGACAATTGATTTAATAGGCCCTAAAAGTGGCTGTTCACACTCCACTTTAACTATGAGTGAAGTGACTAGAGGCCATTTCACCATTCAAGCCTTTTTTCAGATTGAACATAACAGGTTTATAAGAGCAGAAACACATGTTCGCATTACTTACCTCCAAAGTTTGTTCTTGTTTCACAGTTCTTTTGGTCAGCATTAGTTTCCATCAACACTAAAGTGGCAGAAAGTAAGACAGGTTTGATGGTCGGTCTGCCACACAGTGGAGACAAAACAGAATGGTGAAGCAGCTGGTGAGAATATTTCAGGCATGTGGGCTTTTAAGTACACATTAATGAATTGCCATTTTGGATGCTCTATTAATTTATGTATTGTTATGATTTTGCAAGTAGCCACAGATTACAATAGTCTAGTGTGACCTAGCTATCTTTCAGTGTGTATTTTATTCAATTACTTTTCAGAACCGTCCGACAAGTGTACATGATTTGTTTATTCACCATGTGTCATTTGAATCATGCATAATATGCATAATATGTCATTGTTTTAGATCAATATAGAAATCAAAATACAGTAGACTGACATCAGTATAGATTGAGAATATCAAAGTAGTTGTAGAAAATGGCCATTTCTATCCCCAAATGGACTCATTTGTCAACAAAATTGTGTACAAGTAGTTGATCCACAAATATTTCATGATTAGCATTTTTACATATATGATGATGAAGCTTAAATCAGTAAGCTGTGTTTGAGAAACAGGACATTAGTATGTGTATATGGTGCTCATGTGCAATAATGCATGCACAGAGAGTCTGAGAGTAGGGAATCTTCACAGAGAGAGAGAGAGAGAGAGAGAGAGAGAGAGAGAGAGAGAGAGAGAGAGAGAGAGAGAGAGAGAGAGAGAGAGAGAGAGAGAGAGAGAAGGATTATTGCGAATTGCTTACAAATTACATTTATATCCCAGGCCCAGGCCACCCTCACTTTTCTACCTTATATTCATGTTATAATTAATATATCTGCTCTAATGTAAATAAAATAAAACTGTTTGTTACTGGGTGGCCAAACTATGCTTAAAATCTATTCACTGTCCGTTGGCTAGAATTACAAGAATTTATTTTATATATTCTTTTTGGGCATAGGTTGAGTATATTCTATTTTAAGTAAACTGTAAATATATTGTAGATTATAATTCCTATCCAGCTTTTATACATATTTCACCAGCATGCAATTACATTATGTATATTGTGTGCATAACAGACATGCATTTGAAGAATTTGTCCAACATTGGCTTCTTAGATTTAAATTTAACTTTTATTTTTATATGCATTTTAAAAATACATTAGTCAAATGGTTCATAGCATACCTGTAGTTCCTTAAGTAAAATTGGTTGATAATTGTTAGAAAATCGCAATATGTAAGAAAACATAAAAAATAAAAAAAAAAATTAACTCTTATTTATACCATCACCTAAGAACAGAAAAATACAGACCTACAGGCAAACACTGGAAACATTTAGATATTTAAATAAATATTTAGAACCAGTTAATTGACATTTTTGTGAAACATTTGTGAAATTTAACAGTACATTCTGTCCTATTTTAATTCCCACAGTTGTTTAAATGTATATGTACAGTATATGTACTTCAGGATAATGAAGTGAATGATTTCACAGCAGAATGTTCTTGCAGGGTCATGTTATCTGATTAAGTCCCTGTCATATGGAAAGCAAAGAATCAGTTTACATAAAAGGACCATCTCCAGAGTAGACGGATCTCTACAGGAAAAACTACATCTGGCATGGTGTGCATGTGTGTATCAGTGTGTGGGGGGCAGCAGGAACAGTAGTGAGGACAGTGGAGCTTGCCTTAGCACTCAGGCATTAAAGAGGACTTTACACCCATAGGTCAGAGCAGATAAAAGGCCAGGAGGCTCCAAGAGGGCACCCCAATCTAAATTTGTGCCTCAGCACGTGCTGCAGCTGGCCAAGCAGACACTAAGCAGCAGCATGGGGTTAAACATTATCCATAATCAGCACTGTAGCTGAAACAAGGGCTTAACCTTACATTACTAAAGTACACATAATGACAACTTAGCCTGAAAATTCTTCTGGAATTAATTAAAAGAGGCTTCAACCTATATTATATATTAGGAAAATAGCTACAACAAATGACAAGTAACAGCAACTGTTAGCATTCCCCCCCAATGGAACGTTCCACATCTGTTTGACCGAACTAGTCTGTCAGGGCACAGTGGACATGTTTGATGAAGTAGATTGTGTTACTAGCAATAAAAGCACTGTAAATAGTGAGCAATCTCTAAACTCCCTTAGCAAAGAAGGTAGTACTGTCCTCCAAGTGAGCAAGAGGCCTGATGGTGAATTATTTATGACTTTGGTGACCCAATATCAATGAGCAACCTCTATAGGAATGGAGAGAGAGAGTGTTTGGATATTTATTATTGTATAGAGCACTTTGGGCTTCCAGCAGTTCAGCGCAAGAGGTTCAACTGAAGGAGCACAGAACAGAGGTCAAGCCTGGGTCTGCCGGCCAGCTACAGCCCATGCTGAGAAGGGACATGCTTCTACGGCCATATTTACATCAACTACAGTAATAAAATATCAATAAAAGCCAAGCGCCAGGCATCTTATGGTAACTCAGCCCAGACAAGTGGCTGTGCAGCTGTTCCAAGTCTGCTGGCAGATCTGAAGAGGAAAAAGGTGTCTTTGGAAACAAATAGAGCACACTGGCCTAGTCTGAGCTCTAACTCAAGCAAATGAATTGGCACCATTAGTGACAGTTACTATCCGAGCATATTATTAATATTAAACATGAATATTTCAAGCATTAAAAATGTTATTACCTTCAGTATATGAAGGTATTAGAAATAAAATACATAAGTAAATGGATATTATTATTTAAAGGTATGCTTGCTGCCATTTTCATGAGAGGAAGTCAAATGAAGAACTTGACACATAAATGCCTACAAAATAGCCAAACAAATGGGTTCCACTAGAAACTAGGCACACTAATGACCACTAAACCCAAGATGTTCCTCAGCCTTCTCCGCAGTTAAACACAAGGGCAAAATTAGTGAGGGCTACATTCCTGTGGGGCAACCGTTAATGAGTGCGTACTTATGTATCAGTGGAAGGTCAGTGCGGCCCTGCCTAAGATAGGATGTGTGATTACGTCTTAACATGTCTTTTTATTAACCAGTCATTCTTGAGAAACTAAAACCACGCAGACAGAGTGCAGGCAGCACATAAAAACACATCAAGTACTAGAAGTGCTACTTTGATGTTTCATGACTGACCCCTCCATCACAGACTGCCAGCACTTCATATTGTTCTTCCTCTCCAATTTCAGTCTAAAATCTGCCCCCGCGTTGAGTACGAATGATAAATCCAAATGCACACATTGAATTCATATGCACTTTTCCACCAGTGGCCTCTTTTTTCTTTCAGTCTAGCAGGAACATAATAAGCTAGCACAAGCATACTAACATAAATGTACTTGCAATTCTATTAACATGGAAGAAGTTGGAAGATTAATCGAAGTTGTGTTTGTAAGTGGAAGTGTTCTTCTAATGCTTTGTTTTGGTGACCATATGTCCTTTATGTCAGCTGAAATTCTAATGTTACAGTAAGGGTTAGTGTGAAAGATGGACAAGCTGCATAATAGGAGGCCTTGGGGCTTTTTAAGCAGATCTCCCTGTATTGCATTACCATCAATAAATTCAAAGCCTGCGATAGTGCTGACATAAATTAGGGGCCCCAGTCTCCTCTAACTGTTCCTCCAAAGGTGTCACTGTACCAAGTCACATTTACCAGCCTCTTCACACTATGAAAGTACTGCAATTAGATGTCTCTTTCCCCTGGAATGCATGCTCTCCTCGGGTTGCTGATATCAAAAGGCTCTTAAACTCTATATTCCCCCACAGAGCAGAAAAGCCAGCAGAACATTGGAGCTTGGAAGATTTGTCAATTCTATGAACACTTTGGGAAGTGTTTAACTACACTTGTGGACATTTGTACCATCCAGTGTGTCATTTCTTCATTGGTCCTGTTTTGCAGGATCATTAACGCACAGATAACAGAAAGTCAGCTTGGATTTGTAAGTTGAATTATTATTTTCTTTTTGTATGAATTCTGTTTTTTTAAGATTTTTAAGAAGAAACTGGAACATTGCATTGACTGCTTGGCTCAATTTTCAAAAAGGTTTCAAAATGCTTCCTTGCATATTTCATGAGAGGTAAAATTAGCACTTAAAGTCTTTCTTGTGTATCTCAGCATATTTCCACTCTTTTAGTCCCATCCAGTCTGGGTTATAATTGAATCATTTTGAGCTACTTTGAGCTGGAAAGGAACACTTCAATAAAGAAAGTGTTAATGTGCAGATCTAAAAGGTAGGGTCAATGCTAATTTGATGTGACAAGGCCCTCAGACATTATCCACCTTTTAGATATGCATCCTCTTTGTGCTGCATTTATGACTATCTAATTTGTTGACTATTCATAATTGATTTTTTTAATGACTGTATATGCACACAAAGAATGGCCCTGCACAGTTCTCAGAGATAATCAGACAGGACAGAGTGAGAATAACAATTAGGCCTCCACAACATATTTTCAAAAACCTGTCTTTCTTGCCCTTCTTTTAAAATATGGGTGGAGTGGAGAAGAGCCTGGTTCCTTTCCAGCTCTTAAAACAACGGCTTAGCCAAAGGGCATGAGCACCCTGGATGACTCTGTATGTATCTGGGCACAGGAAGATGCGGACGACTGCAAGCGGGTGGGAAAACGAGAGTCATAAGGAGATCACAGACAAGGTTAGGCAGACAACAGAGGAACAGGAAACGACACACAAGCTTCTCTTTTGGCGGTTACAACTGAAGCGGGCTTCCCCGCTGACTGTCGGGTGATCTGGAGAAAGCTGACTTTGTTGAAGCGTCAATATCAACATTTTTTTGCTAAACACTAAGTCAGATCAGTCCTTCTTGATTGGTGAGAGTAGCTGGATGTTCAGTCAGGTTCGATTTATAGATGCTACACAACACAATTAACAGTCGCTTGTTAAAAAGAGGGATACAGTGAAGACAGGATGAAGAGGAACCGTTTCCATGCAATGTACATATCATTATTTTTAATTGTAAACACCTATTTTAATAAAGTAAAAAAAAAATTATAAGGCGGAAACAGTATGTTAGAAAATTTACTGGTGATTATAATAATTTAATAAGTTTAATACATTTTTTAATTACCTTGGACAATCTGATCCGTTCACCTTTTACACCCAGAAGCACACAAAACAATATGAGAGACAGTGAGAGAAAAACAGTGTGTCTAGTCTTGGTCCTGCCCTATAGGAGCATCACACTGACACAAATCTGAAGAGCTCAGAGCTGTTGTGACATCTGTGAGATTGATGGGTAAAACAAAACCATCCTGTAATAAAAGAAAGCTTGGAGAAACATAAAGCAGGATTTTAAAATCTTCTGTCAATGCAGAAACATTGATCCCTCTGGATGTCAACCAAAGTATGAGCATAAAGCACAAAAAAGAAAATGTCATGAAGGAATTAAGCAGTGAAAGGTACTGCGTGAATGCCTGCTTTATGGGAGCTGGTCATCTGGAGAACGGACAAGACCCTACAGGATTATGAAGCAGAGCAAGTATACTTTTCATGACTATAAAATTCAGCTCTGGAATCAATCTGGGATGATTTTGAGTCACCCCATGCTATTTTACTGTCTCCCGGTTTCTATTGTTTTTATCAGTGAAGGAATGATACATTTTTGTGCTGTACCTGCTCACAAGCACTTTAGCAGAAATGCTGTAATATTATATCCGTAATAAATTGTAGAGAGGATGTAGCTCAGGGTGCATCCTTGGGCCCTCACGCCAGATTCTTGATTATCTGTCTTTGCACAAATAGCACCGCTCATAGCATTATTAAAACCTGATAGTGTTTCTATGAAAATTACATACTATTTACATATCAACACAAGGTGTATTGACATATGTAGAACATGATATAATGTCAACACAAATGCACATACCATAGATAATGAATCATGTTTTGATGTACATGGTTAAACAAGTACAATAGAAAATGGAGCTGCAAGCAGCAATTATCGAGGTTCAAGCCGTTCAGGGCCCTTAAAAACGTTAAAAGATATTACTTAATATTGTGCAATCCTATAAGCACCTAAATCAAAGAAAACCAAGATAATTTTAAGAAATATCAGGCTTCTTTAAGCTTGTCTAATAGCTGCTGAACATTTCTCGACAAATGGCGGCCATGTTTTTCAAGATTCACAATTGTCCTCGTACATGCTGATTGGACCTTGCACAAGGACAATTCTTGCAAGATTTATTTATCAAGTCTATTGGACCAATGGTTCCACATTTACTCCCAATTGCATATTTTGTTCTGTTATAGCGCCACCAACTGGTAACAATCAGTATTTTTTTTAAGAATTGTCCTCAGATTGAACCCATACATAAGTATACCAAGTTTGATGAAAATATCTCATTCTGTTCAAGAGTTATAGCCATCTAAGTAAAAGTGGCCATGCTCACTTCAAATCTTTTTTATGTGCCCTTATGAGAGTAAATAAAACCTCAACTTCTTTTAATAATTATTGATCTAAGTAGTCCAAAGAATTATCCTGCTATAGGATTATTAAAGCTGAGCAAAAAACCTAGGGCTACTTTGCAAAACTAGGTTTCTGAAACAATCTCAATATTTAACAAACAGTTTAAATGACAGCAGTGGTCCCAAAGGCAAAGTTGTTTGGAATCAGAAGATCTAATGTATGATACAAAGAATATGCGTATATCTGAAACATTGAATGATATTCAATCATTTAAACACCATTTATACAGTCATTTTCAAGTTTTGTTTTGTTTTTGTTTTTTTAAATATTATAACGCCATCAAGTGGCCAAACTACTCCGAAGTGCTCCCACTTAAGACCTTTTGATGTGGACTTGCGAGGGTAAATGAGGGTAAATCAGTATGAGCAGCACTCATCCAACCCCACAGAAGAACACTTCCACCACCATGCTTTACTGTGGGTACCATGCATTTTTCATTGTACTCTTCCCCCTTGCGACGCCATACAGTTTGTATGCCATCAGTTCTAAAAAGATTTACCTTTGTCTCATCAGACCAAAGTATGGAGTCCCAATATTCTTCACCTTTATCAATATGAGCCTTGGCAAATGCTAAATGTGCTTTTTTTGTGCATGGGCTTTAGCAGTGGCACCCTTGCATACCATTCCTCTGCAGCATACATCGTATTGTGTCACCCCAGTTTGGCTTTCTACAGCTTTAGCTAACTGTGGTGAACTTGTATGGCGATTTTCCTCAACTCAACTGTTAGCTTCCGTCGACGGTCTAGATGTCTCAGAGTGCTTGCCACAAGTCCATCTTTTTTTAAAACTTTTTATCTTTTTCGCTACTGTACTCTGACTGATTAGCAATGCTTTACTAATTTTCTTGTAGCCCTGAACTTTTTTGTGTAAAGAAATTACTTTCTTTCTGAAGACTTTTCTTGACATTTCTCTTCCGTGTGGTGCTATAATTGTCAGCATTGTATGGGAGGGGATTTTATGGGTTAATTACTATCCTTAATTGTCAATTATCTTGCAGCCATCTGTGTGGTGATTGATTAGACTTGTCTGTTGTTGAACTCCAGTTAATTAGCATTTTAAAAAGTTTCTTTCCTAAAAGCCTCATTGGGGGATACTCATTTGTGCACCATGGTCTTAAATCACTTTGTTTACAAAATTTTTTATTTACTTTTTTTGTACTGACAAATCTCATTTGCAACCAATGAACCAGAGTTGCTGGAATATTTTATTACATAGGATCCCATAGAAAGTATTAATTGTAAAGAGAGACAGATGATTTTCTGAGACATCTCTTGGGGTGTACTCATTTATGCTGAGCACTGTATTTTTTTTACAAAATATCCAAGATGGCGGAAAATGTTTATAGGCAGAAATGAAATTCGTGATATGTGTTTTATTCGTCTGGTCCCAAGGATTCCATAGATATAAGACATTTGAGTCTGTGTCAAATGGTTCAAAATTTGTGGCCATTTTTATAAATATGCTCACTATAGTGCCACCATCTAGCCGATCAGGCCGAAACATTGAGAGGCTGTAGTACTCTGGGTTACTACCTTCCCTCAAAGTTTCAGCTCTCTAGGCCTTACGGTTTGGTCTGTACGATCAGTTTTAGAGCAGAATAATAATAATAATAATAATAATAATGATAATAATAATAATAATAATAATTTTTTAAGAATTATAAAAATCCTTACAATTACAATATGGTTTCAACCCTTCGGGCTTGAACACCTGTTGATGTGAGGCCAAAATCTAAATACCACAGAAACTGATTACTGCAATTTTCTCCTCCCTGAATTTTTTTTTTACGTTCTCGCTTAATATCTGTTTCTCTCCCTCCTTCTCTCATACTTACAAACACACTTACATACACACAGATGTCTCATTGTTCCTCTGAGGCACGCTTGGTGTGCTTAATTAAAGTCAAACTGCGGGAATGTCCCTTCAGTGCTCACTGCAGTGTGGCTCAGTTCAGTGTGAGGCTCTGAGCTCCGCTTCTCTCTCTACCTCCTCCAGCATCTGGACTCTGTCTTTTATCAACTTGTTCAGGAAATAGAAGCTGCCCCCACAGCGTTTATTCTTCTATAGCACGCTTCCTAGTGCGAGCCTGTACATAGATGCAGCCAGTGTGTATGTTCATAAATACACACCGCTCTTTTTCAGTTTCTGACCTTCAAGACTAACTATGGTATATGGTAACTATGGCAATGAAAAAAGTTATTTGTAAGACTTTATACACAATTTAATTTACATGCTAATAAAACAGTTCACAAAACAGGTGCTTCACTTGCATTATCTGTGCTGGAAGCAAGAAATAAACAAAAGAGATGGCTTACGTTTTAAGTATGATCAAATGGTCTAACTTTTACCTTTAACATCAGGGTCAAACCAAACCATGTCTGATGGTAAAGGTTATCTTATCAGCTTATGTTTAGCTTGAGTGACAGGCAAAGTGAGTGAACTGGGGCACTCTTAAAGGGATCAGAGCAGGATAGTTTCAGTTCATGTAGATAACAAAGACAGACCATGTGCTACTCATTTACTCTGCACTAGGCTAAGCTTCATATATGATCCTACCTGTGCCGTTTTCCATCCTTTTTCGAGTGTCTGAAAGATAGCTTAGACTATTAATAGGTAGTCAGCTTGTTGTCAACTTGTTATTTACTACTGTAAATATACACACAGATGACAAATTAAAGGGGAAAATGGTGGGTCTGATTTGCTATGGAGGCATTTTTTCTGCCATGGTTTAGATCCACTTGTCTCCTTAGAGTGAAGTGTCAGTGCAAATCAGTAAAAAGTTATTCTGGCTGATCACCTTTATTCTATCAGTATGGCACAAAGGCATGAATAAGGCATGAATATGATGTAACTCAGATGAACACCTGTGGGATAATTTGGAGCTCATGTTAGACAGCACTCTCCACCACCACCATCATCATAACACCAACTGATAGTGTGGTATTAATCCCTCCAGGACTGTTCCAGAGACTTGTAGAACTTGTGCCAAGGAGTGGTTAAGCTGTTCTGTTGGCTTGTGGTGGCCCAACACCTTACTCAACACTTTTTCCTTTAATTTGTCACCTGTTTGTATTTTATATACCTCAGGCTTCACTGCATCTTGGTCTTCTGTACATCATTCTCTTCATTCAACAGTATTCTGCTGCTTATAACTGTGTGAATACCGTTTATCTGAACTCTGGGTCTGCTTGATAATGTGACCTGCTAGCCAGCAGCTATTTAGTCCCCCATGACTGTAGCTACTGCAACACTTATTACACTGGACATTAACAAGTCCAAGTACCAGCCAAATGCCATGTAACAAGGACAAGCAAGTTCATGTCAAAATCATTAACTTTAATGAGGAGCGGCAATAATAATCTCATCGGACCACTTCTTCATGGGTGTCGCACTCCCCTGTCTACACATAAGACTGCAGGGAGAGAGATAAAACTCTGAAACCATGAAGATAAAACAGCTTGGACTCATTTCATATTAGTATTAGTTTAAGCTCCATTACCAGGACCTGCTGTGCCGAGCAAGGAATCCGTAACTCCTCAATCCGGCGACCATCGGAATTTTAATTGTCTGAGACAAAAGGGGTTTTAATTTTTCCGCAGCCCATCTATCTTTCTACCTTGTCTTTCCCTTGTGTGCCCCTTCCCCTCACTTCCACGGAACAATAAAATCGTCTAGGTTTAAGTTATGGCGAGTGTTTGAAGTGCTGGAGTCGCCTGTAAATTTGGCAGGCACCTTTGGGAGCTGCTCACAGTGAAGGCTGCTGCACCACTATTTCATAGCCAGTGTGATTTGTGGCTCTTTGCGTCCCTCTCACTACGGCCTCATAAATCAAAACTCATGGTGCTGTCATTAGGGGCCGAAGGGCCCCGTCAAGAGTGCCCAAGGGCCACTTCTCACGGACTAACGCTTCCAGCCGTTTCACTGGTTGTCACATTTCACTGGCCTGAACCCGCCCAAATGGACTGACCTTAGCTATCAAACCCAGGTTTCAACTCCCTTTCCCCCCAAGCACAGAGCTGGCTTTCCTCATACTACCTATGCCCACACACTCATCAAGGCTCATTTTTCCTCAGCCTTCTCTGGTCAGAGCTGCTTGTCCTACACACTCATAAAAAGTGTATTTGTATTGAGTTATAAAAGGCTTTTGCAGCAAATGCACCATTTCATAGGTCTGAAAGAAAAGAAAATGTCAGTGGGAGAATAAAACTGAGTTATGGTTTCCAGCTTGAAAAAGTGCAGCAACAAGTATCTGATAAAATCAAAAAGGTAGTGACTGAGGAAAGCAAGAGAGGATGAGAGAGGGGAAAGTACCCAGGAGGTCTATGTATGATCTTTGTCCTTTTTTTTCAGCAAGCTTGGGGCTTCTTGCTCTAGACACCTGTGCACGTCTTATGTTTCAGTGAGTGTCTGAAAAACAAGCGCTTGGCTCCGATCTCTTAATCCGCGTGGCTCCATGAAACATGGTCACATGATACGAGTAGGCCAATGATGATGGTGGGCCATGGTGGTGGGTGTGTGTGTGGGGAGGGGAATGCAAGCTTAATCTTTTCTAATTCAAATCAAGGAGGTCCCCAGTGGAGCACAAGGATGATACCCTATCCGCTGCAATCAGGCCGACCTCCACTTCGGCCGCGCTCTAAATGATTAATGGAGCTGCCTTCCCACCTGTTACCATGGTAACGGGTAACCCGATAGCCCACAGGAATTTGTCTGCCCTCCCAAGTGTGCGCCAAGGGAGGAGGACGAGAACGAGGGAGAAAGAATGAGAAAGAGTGAAAGCAAGAACGAGGAGCAAGGGGAGACGGAGAAAGTAAAGGGTATACTCTGTATGAAATAGCTGAAGAGTAAGATGGGATAGAGTAAGGTCCAGCAAGCCCATATTTCACCTTGACAGAGTTTAAACAGGAGAAAGTGAGCAATTTCAAAAAGAACAGGCAGGGCAGGTGTATATTGGAATATTACTCTTTATGTTAGACTCTAAATTAACCTGTATACTGATGAACTATAGTATCTACCATGGCAAATGGTCACAGAGTAAAGTCTTTTTGAAATGTTGTTGTGTCAAGGTATTGACTTGCTACCTTGCTAAAAATACTACCACTCTTTGTGTTTGTCTGGATATACTTCCATCCCCAGCTGGCAAAGTGGCAACAGAATAATCCTGTGGGGTCTTTCTGGTTTCCAATAGCAGACAAGCTTTCTGGCACAAAGGAGTTGATGAGGGATTCCATGTTAATGAGGTGGGACCTCTTATTCTTAAGTGGCCCAGGCTGGTTAAGAGGATACATGTGGAATAAATATTGATAGATACTCAGGGGCTTCATTGATTTGGCCATCATGTTCATTTGGAGAGCCCTTGTAGAAGTGCCTATGCTTCCTTAAGACCATGGCAAGGTTTCAGTGTTATAAAAGATGTGTGCCTTGTATTACCCTTAATCTGGGTTTCAAAAGAACTGCTTTTCATTTAACCTTATTGCTGCTTCTACTGCCAAGATAATTTGTTGGTAATATGAGATGTGATAACACAAAGCCTAGCTAATGCAGATTGTGGTGAAATGCAACATTGTGCAATTATTTACCTAGGAAAAGGATCATGTAGGCCTTTACAATTTCGACAAGAGTTTTTGTCCTATGTTTTAAACATCTATTTTTCTCTTTAGTTTTTTTTTTAACCACATCATTCAGTCTTGGGTAGCAAGGTTGCCGACTGCTACACTTTCATGCTCTGGGGCCCTGCCTCATTTTTTCATGCCAAATAATGAATACTCAAATAAAAACCTTCTGATGATGCAAATTATCTGAGCTTGCAAGACATAGTACCTTTTTAGCAGTGTGACCCGAGATTGGATCGTAACAGGCAACATGATAGAACATCTACATTTTTGATCAATGTTAATTTGAGGACAGTTACTGTAATTAGCAAGCTAAACAACTAGTATTCTTTCTTGCTAGCTGTTTATGTTATAGTTCTGGGAGGACATGCCTAGATTCATATTTATTAATTAACCTACATTTTAAAGCGCAAGTCCATTAAATGAGATAATATTAATATAGTCTTTGTAAAACCTCTGAGTCATTTCTGAAACTTGGCAACCCTGAGAGCTCTGTGTGTGTGTGTGTGTGTGTGTGTGTGTGTGTGTGTGTGTGTGTGTGTGTGTGTGTGTGTGTGTGTGTGTGTGTGTGTGTGTGTGTGTGTGTGTGTGTGTGAGAGAGAGAGAGAGAGAGAGAGATTGTCAAGGAGTATCTGGTATCAGGGTCGTTGTGGTGGTTAAAGGTGGAATCAGCTGCTTGGTTTTTACAGGAAACCACATAGACAGAAAATGCTACATGCTGCCCTGTACTGAAATACCATCTCTCTGTGTGTATGTGTGTATTAGAATACCATGTGTCTCGTTGTTCACGCTATTACCTAAGGTAACTGTATACACAAAGTAGCTTCACCCACAACATCTTGTCAGTCATTAGTACAGCCACAGCTTTGGCTTTTGTCTTGCCAAGACTGCTGCACAAATGAGGGAACCAGAAAAAAAAGCAGTTGTAACCATATGAACACTGTGTGAGACACTGTAACTTTGTGAACATCATCTAAGATGGCAAAAGGTTGCACAACACATTGCACACATTATTGCCATGTCTACTATTATAAACACTTGCTGAAAACTCATAGTTATTGGGAAACTATTTTCTAGTGAATGGGTTTAGGAAATGCTTGTGTGTGTAAGCATGTGTGAATGTTTGAGCTGTTATGCCCAGTAAGTGCATGAACGGCACTGTCTGAGTGTTGCACTGGGGGTATCCATGAACTGCCCATAGAGCAGATCTACGTCAGTCCTCTGTGGCTTTAGGTCTTGGTGGCCCGCAGACTCCAGTTTCCTTTGCTTCCTCTCCATTCTCACACACAAGACAGAAACCCACTGAGACTCACAGACACTTCAGTCTGTTTCTGCTCCTGTTCTACAATACAAACTCATTACACTCTCTCTCAGCAAACCTACAAGAACAACCAGAATGCAACAACTAGATTACTTCATGTACTTTATGGTCTAAAATTAACAAGCATTTAAAAGTGTGATATCACACTTACACTTAAGTTTTCTTAAGACTATCTCATACAGCTAGCTAATAACCATGCTATAGATACAATATATATCATCCATGTATGTTGGCTATCAACACAAATGTCAATTTAATCCTTTTTTTCCCTATCAAGTCATTGTTGTTGAAACAATCAGGTGCATTTAGAGAGCTGTTTAATGCTTATTAAGGAGAATTTGGTGGCAAGGCTAATCACACGGATTGTCCAGGGTATTCCCAGCCTTGTGCCAATGGGATAAGCTCCAGGGTCCCTGCGACCCTGTGTAGGTTAAACAGTACAGAAAACGGATGGATGGATGGACTAATCACATCCTGTCTTTTACTATTCAGTTTTGTTTCACATGATTAAAACATTCCCTGTCCTTACACCATACTGTTTACTTTCAGTAACAAGCATATATTTACAATAGTGAGGAATTTAAATTGTATTAGAATTGTGGGTAGACATATTGTAGTTAATCAATGTGGAACTAGGATAGTCCACAAAAGCAGAAACTATAGCCTTCTTCTAATTTAAGTCAACCACATCAAGAGCTATAAACTGTATTAGTATAATTCTGTAGATATCTCTGAGGTCTGAATAACAATGTGCAGTACCGGCTGTTTATGTGAGCTTAAGTTAAAATATCATTTTGACTGTGGATCTTCTCCAGATCTGTAACCCATCAAGAACTAAGTAACTGTTTTAATAATAATCATGTTTCACAACCCAGTTCAAAAAACACAACGAACACTCCATGTCAGTCAACAGCTGCATTTTAAAGAGAGCAGCAGTATCAAAGGGCAAAGCGCTTTCCGGGCCTGATCTTCAGGCGGCTGGACAGTAGAGACTGAAGCGGCTAGTCTAATCACGTTTCATGATTAATGAGCGGAGGAAATGGGGTCATGTTGTATTAAGAAAATGTGTGTTTAAACCCAAAACCGGCACAGAGCAGCAGACTAATGCATCTGTTATCGACTGGACACCTGAGAGCGAGAGGCTGTTAGAGTGCTCCCAACGGCGTGTATGGCAATCCATCCTCACCAAGCGCTCCCTTTTTCCCTCATCTTGACTGTCCCTCTCCCCATTTTTCCTTTTCCCCCTCATCTTCTCGAACAAAGATTTGTCATTGTTCTACTTTATTTTAAATCCTCCTTTTCATTTATCGACTCCTCTGATGTTCTACTGTTTCCTGTATGTTCATACTTGCCATCCCTCAGTTTCCCCCACTCATTCTCTCGACACTATCCAATAGGCGCTCTGTGTGTGTGTGTGTGTGTGTGTGTGTGTGTGTGTGTGTGTGTGTGTGTGTGTGTGTGTGTGTGTGTGTGTGTGTGTGTGTGTGTGTGTGTGTGTGTGTGTGTGTGTGTGCGCGCGCGCACTAAGTCAGTTTCTGGCAAATCCAAAAGTCAATCCACCTTGAATCCCCTTACGGAAGAGGAACCTGATCCGGATGGCTTGTTGGGGGTACAGAACCATGGCCTCAGGGCTTCAGTAAGTTTCATCCTTGCTAGAGCTTCCAGCATACACTGGAACATACAGTCTAGTGTCAACAGACTATTAAGCCTTACAAATATCCAGCTTAAGCTAGTTACAGTCAATTCCAGAATTATTGGCACCCTTCATATAAGTAAGAAAAAATGAATAACAGATGCATGAATGTGAATGAATGATAGTTTTGCGCTTAATTATCCATATATTACAGGGCACCGTATAGTCTTATTTTAACACAATATTCCTTTAAAAAAAGTTGTAATATGTAATACAACTGTCTTGTAATACACTAGTTTCAAAAGTATCATCATCCTCATAGTTAATTTATGGTGAAGCCTCCCCTGGAGGTAATAACACCACTGAGCCTGTACCTGTAATGCCTAACAAAGTTGGAAACACTTGCAGAGGATTTCAGATGCTCCTTCATGCAGGATATTTTATGCTCCTATATATTTGCAGACTTGTGGATGTGGACTTCCCTCTTCAATTCATACCACACATTTTCACTAATATTTGAATGTAGACAAAGGGTTGGCCATTAAAACACTGATTTTTGTTCCTACAACAATTTGTGTGTTGATTTAGAGTTTGGTGTTTGGAGTTAATGACCATGATCTATTATGGGCAAGTCTGATCCTCCTTGCAGAGGCAACCAGGATTTAGTCCTGGTACTTAGCAGAATTCATGATGCCATCAATCTTCACAAGTCCCTGAAATGCCAGCCACAAAACAACCCCAAAGCATCAATGATCCATCACTATATTTTACAGTGGATATGGAAGCATGGGCAAAAAGTTTGACTGTGGTCTAATTTAACCACAAGACACAATTCCCTTTGAAGTTCCCAATGACACTTGTATGACAAATGTATGTATGTATAATAATAACTCTTTGTCAAATGACACTTCTGGTGATGTACATAAAGATAATCACTGTAGAATTGTGCAGAACTTTTCATCTGTTTAGTCAAAATGAATCACTGGATGTACTGGCCTTGCAGTAAGACATCCGTGCAAAAATAGCACCTTTAAAATAATGAAAAAATGATGAAATATTTAGCAGAAAATGTCTTGTGGTGAGTCATAAGCCTATATGACTCATTGCATCTACAAACCTTTACTTCATGATTACATTATATATTCTGTATTACTTTAAACTACTCTGGGTCTCATTTGAATTTTTCATCTCTTCATTCTTTGTTTTGTTTTTATTCCTTTGTAATCATCTTTGACAACTGAGTAAACAACAAAAACTCTGCATGTAACATTTACTGGAGTCACTGTATGTTAATCTTTATTGTTGTGATCACTGTGACTGTTTTAAAACTTCCATCAGGGATTTCAGAAGAGTAAAGTTGTAGCCACACTACCACTTTATTAAAACATTGGGAAAAGGTTTAGGAAAATGTTGTGCTCCTAAAATGATTAGACAGAACCAGGAATGGAAAAGCCAGCAGTCAATGATTTTAAAACAATATTTAAACACTATAAACAATTTAATAATAGTGCTTAAATATCTGCTTGTTGTATTCTGAAAAACAGGGTACCATGTTCAAGCATCAATAGCTTTATTGTATATTTGATGCAAAAATGACTTGCAGATTTAAACATATTGATTTCAGTGGCTTTTGGTGACTTCTTCCGATGTGGCCGCGTGGTACAAAACAAAATCAATTTTCCAAATATTTAATTCAGGTGTGTTTTTTGTTCGCTCAACTGGACCATCATATTCATGCAGAAAGTTTAGATTGAAATGCTCAGTTGTAAAACAAATATGGAACATAGATGATCAGAAAAACAAACAGTTATTCATCAAGATATGGTTCCCATTCTGAGATGTCCAAATAAATGGAATCATTTACATACATTTGCCAAAACCCCAAAAGGAGATGAAAAACGTAAATCATGTGCAATCATATAATTAAAATCTGACATTCTTATTAAATTACATCTTCCTTTATAAATGAATGACAGATACCTTAGATGCATGAATAATGAATAGCCTTGTGTTTAATTCTGACCCAAAAATGTATTATTAAAATAATCTATTTTACAATCAGGATATTTACAATTTAGTAAATATGTATAAGGAAGACTTGGTTTACCAAAATGATATCTCAGCAAGCAAAAGGTCTCTGATTACTTAAATACTGTTAATATGGAATGAACTTTACACCAAAACATAAACTTGACCTTCAAAAAGCAGTGTAATCACAATGGTCTGTAAGCACTTTACCATGGACATAAAGACATCAAGGCTGAAGATAAAGTTACATATACTTGTAGAACTTCATCAGACTAGTGGGAATTCCCATTGTTTTGCATTAGGTGCTATTATTTATACCAGAATACCTCAGTGATGATACATTTAAATGTATAGGCAGTCTATGAGAGAGAGAGAGAGAGAGAGAGAGAGAGAGGGAGAGAGAGAGGGAGAGAGAGAGAGAGAGAGAGAGAGAGAGAGAGAGAGAGAGAGAGCGAGAGCAGTTAGATGCTTCACAAATGACTCTCAGAGGCTCCATGACACCACAGTATACAATATCACATTGATTTTTTTTTCTGCGCCAACTTGCTTTTAGACAGATGATCCTGTTTTATTGAACTCATAAGAGCTCTATACATTAGCAGGCAGTCAGGATTAAAAATAAACTGTGAGTAAGGTCACCTTAGTCTCAACATGAGCAAAAAGGAGTTTTGACTCATTTCTTTTCTGACACTTAAATGTGCACTCAGTGTTAGAACTGCAAATTATGTCATTTTTATGCAGTCATAATGTTAATACAGAATTAAATTCTAAGCCATAAAGTGATTTTTTTTTTTTCTTGCAGAGAGCAGTTAAATAGTTTAGTGTCTATATTATGTCCACACCAGTCCAAAGTTTGGAGCTCAAATCATGATTACACTCCACCCTGTACATTCTCATCTCACTATAATGACCACAGTGAGAGGTCAAATGATTCATCACAACAGCTCCTACAGGGTGAGACACATGAGAGAGTCCTCTCAGGGTTATAGTGGGCCAAAGATGGCCTGCTCTGTTTATAGCTGCTAAACCTCTCCATTACATTAAACTCCCTATTTCCAGAGATGTGTGAACTCATAGGCCATTCCATTTGAGTTACACTGCTTTGGCCACTGCTCCCCCCAGCCCCCCCCCCCCCCCCCCCCCCCCAACCGCTTGCCACTCCGAGTGCGCTGGCCCTGCTGGGTTACATTAGCCAGTGTTTGGACATCTGCTGGGGCTCGGCTCAATGAGTGGGCCTGTCATCATGGGCTTTAGGAAATCGAGAAATTGCACAAACAGTCAGCGGCGCAGTAATAAAAACAAGCTCCCGCTCACTGCATTAGGCCTGCATTAAGCCAAACTGTCCGAGCTCAAATGATGCATTGATGCTGTTAAGGATATCTTTGGTCACAATTAGTGACATTTTAAATGCTTCCTGGATGGGCCTGAGCAACGTGACTTTTTCCGCTCCCTCTTGGCTTATTTTCCCATTTAGTGTTGGGTGTTTAAATTATGGCTTGTGGTCTAATAAAGTGAAGTTTGTGTACATTTGATGTAGAAGACGCTTAACTTTACAGCTCTTCATAGAAGTGTATAAAAGCAATGAGCTAGCTACAGGAATAATAGAGAGAGATGGGCAATATGGAGAGGCTCTCAGCAGGGCAGAGGTGCAGAGGGCCTCCGCTTATTTACTTTAAATGTTTTTGTCGACAATGAATCTAGTGAAAAGAGCCAGACTGATGTTTTGTCACATGTAAAATACGAGCTGCTTAAAGATATTGTCCTATAGCATAAACACTGAAATGACCTCCAGAGTAATAACCATCAGTCACATGCAGCGGATATGTTCTAATATGATGTCGCACCAATATATTGAGGCTGAGGTGGAGTTTTTTTTTTTCTTTCCACTTTGGTTTTAAAGGAAAAGCTGAATTAGCAAACAGGCTGAATAATGACCCTAGAGGGAGATATGAATGGTGGTGGGGAAACCTGAGAGCCGCCATGTTTGCTGCTTTCTTGGCCTTGCACGCTCCCTCGGCTTTTCTTCACCAACACCAACCCCCACTGATCCCTCACAGTGAAAAAAGAAACTAATGTTTTGGCATGTCTGATTGATTTCTTGACTGAATTTCCCAACCAAGCATGTCATTTTTGGTAGTATGTGGAAAAATTATATTCTTGTGTTAAGTTTCATCTTCTGAAAAAAACATTTGCACTAAGTTTAGGGCAACTAATTGGCTTACTTTCTAAGTTACTTTGCACTTATTTTGGTAATACTCCTGCTAATGTACAGTACTTTGCAAAACAAGTTAGAGAACACTTTTGTTTTCAATCAAATGGCCACACAATGCTTATTGTTACTTATTTGGCATACAATAATGATTGGAAAATTGATTGAAAATGCAATTAATGTACTGTACAATCAAACAAAATCTTGCATTGCTTATTTATACAGGTCATTATTAAAGCTCAATATTACAAATATAATATTTACAGATTCCATACTGTTCGGAAGACCTTTGTGTGATTTATAAACAATTTCCTCATTTGTAATCGCTTTGGATAAAAACGTCTACTAAATGAATAAATGTAAATGTAAACAATAATGAACAATAATGATGGGAAAATGTATTTAACAGAAAACCACACGAACATAGCAGAAACAATATGAAATCTGTAAATATTTTATTTGTAATACTGAACTTCAATATTGACATGTTTAAATTAATGTTTATAGTTAATATAATGTATAAGTTAATGTACTGTACATTGTACCATCACTATTGTTTGCCACCAAATAATTAACAATAAGCACTGTGTTGCCATTTGATTGAAAACAAACTCTCTGATTTTGTACAGTACTCTCTGAGTACTGTAAGTGTGGAGTTTTACAAAGACACAGCAACTGTAATGGTCCACAAAGCAAATTCAAGAGTAGTGGTGAAAAATCCACAAAAACTATGCTTGTTAAAGCTCACACACAATAAATAAATCAATGTTATTTACACATGCACGCATACACACAAAACACACACACACACACATACACACACACACACACACATACACACACACAGAAAATATTCCCATAAAATAAAATGCTTTAAAAATGCTTTTATAAACAAATTAAAAACATACTATATTATAGTTCTCATATTTACAATATT
Organism: Ictalurus punctatus; assembly: GCF_001660625.3. Taxonomy (NCBI): domain Eukaryota; kingdom Metazoa; phylum Chordata; class Actinopteri; order Siluriformes; family Ictaluridae; genus Ictalurus; species Ictalurus punctatus. The sequence goes on along the minus strand of NC_030418.2, from coordinate 13,218,486 downwards.
AAGTACCTTAGGAGTTATAAAAAGGGTGCCAAATTTTATTTCGTGATATTGATTCTTGTCTAATACACTTATTTTGAATACAGTGATACGCTTGTGGGCAACTACTATTGAAGGAAGCAAGACAAATAATATATGCACCTGACTGAATAGCATCACTGTGGCTTTATTAAATATTAAAATGTGTGGGTGAGTAAATTCATTATCTGATTTTATTACACTAGAGTTTAGCCAGTGTGTGTCCCCCAGGCTACTGAATAGTCAAAGGAAGCTACTTATGGGATGGTTATTTATTTAAAGCTAATCAAATTCCACAACAATTTTATTTTCCTTTCCTTTTTCTCACAGGCATACAAACAACACAAAAAGATAAATAGATGCAGTATAACTAACTTTTATAAGTAATATTGTCCAATTTTGTAAAAAAAAATTAATAATAATAATAAAAATAATAATATATAAATAAAGTTTATTTTTTAATGGTCAAATGTTGTTTTTTAAGCCAAGCTTTTCTACAACATATTTTAAGTACAAGCTATTTGCTTTATCCAACCAATATACAGATACTTGGAAAATAGTATACTGCTCTTCTGCCTCATTGCAATATGCTACAGATAAATGGCTGTTCTTAGAGGATTATATAATAATACAATAAGAGCTGTATATGGCAGTGATCACAGTTTTCTATACTCAATCTCTTTCTTTCTGCCTCAGGGCTGAATAAACCTTAAGTGTAACCAGGAAAAGTGCTCAAATGAAGGCCATTGAACCTTCAATCTATCTAAAATCTTTAATCTCTCTAGTGACTGTGCATGTCAGGTCTGAAGTGATGCATTCACATGCCTCATTTGCCCTCATCAAAATATTTTTAGCCCTCAGCAGAACTGACAGTGGCTCAGTACGGATATTTGAGACGAATCATTTGTCAGTGTCAGAGTGATGAAGGTGTAAGATTTGAGCGCAGGGACAGTCAGTGCAGCGAGCTTGGATTTCAAGGGTCTTGAGACATTTATTTTGAGGCTAGAAAGTGGGTTTGCTCTTTATATTATTTCAGAAGAAGTGACATTTAAACAGTTGTTGTGAGTCAGATGTAAATGAATACGATCCTGCACATTATAATTAGGCATCATGAAATATGGATGGCTATGGATTTAATAAAATAGAATGGAGTAGCCTGAGGGTATACCATGAGAGGATGAAAATGTTCTCTTGTTCACTATGACATATAGGAGGTCTAAAAGTCATGTTCAATTTGAAATCTACATTTTTCAAATAAATATCTAATCATGAATTCTACATGAGTATTTCCTCATTTGATTACATTTTGAACTAATCAAATTACACATCTGCTTATATGGAAGTCACTCTATTCAAACATAAACATTATACCTGTATTTGAGGATTGAAATAAAAAACTATTTATTTTCTTCAGAATAAATCTTTTTAAGTAAGTGCCCATTAATTGTATCAAGCAATATTTACTTCACTTAGAGAATATGAATTTCATAGTCATGCAAAAACCTGATACTGGTAGTGCATATTGTTAATAATATGATTTAAGTTTAGAGCTATTTTTATTACCAATTCCCATCTTTCTTTCAGGGCATGGAAGGACACCAGAGCTGCAGTACCCTGCTCTAGGGGATATTTTCTGTAAACACTAGTATAGAAGCAGTCAAGCACAGACAGGTACAGTATTTCACATATTCCAAAATGTCTCACTATATTTTAACACAAATGGCCTGTGACATCTTTTATGAATCAGGAAGTGTCAGTGCCAATAGGTAAGCAAAGTGCAACACTGTAGCACACCTCACTGCAGGAACCGATGTCCTGCTATAAAATTACTGTATTATTTATAATATAAAACTGTATGAGGCATGATCTTATAGAGAAAATCCTGTCTCTGTAAAACAGCAAATAAGAAATCTGACTTTCCGCTGAGAACTTACTAGGCTCGCACAAGCAATTTATAAAAACAGATCATTTTTAAAATCTTTCCATCCAAAATTCTTCTGACAGTTTGGAACAGGAACAGTCCATGCAGAGCTCCTGCTAGCACTGAATTTATGGTCACACTTAGTATCTAAAGAACAAGACTCTGGAAAATGTGTCATATCACACGCTAGAAAGCAATACTAGCTTTCTAAAAACAATGAACATTATCTTTTTTATTACAGAGAACGCAAAATGTGTTATTATGCGCAATGTGGTTGAATAAATGGCTAAAACACTATTGTACTGAACTGTTTTAAATTACTTTTTGAACTTCAACTCTCATATTTGCTTGATTAACTGAGTCTTGTGTGTTAACTGAAGGACTGTTATCAGCAAATATCCTGAAGATTTTTCCAACACCTCACATTAAAGTAAAGCCACATGATGTCAATAAACATGCTGTGCTCATTGTTAGCAAATTGCCTTAACTGTAAAATATTGCATAAAATATCAAATATATGAATATTTAATTTTTTTATTTATGTATTGTATTTTAGATACTACTTTTGTTCCAATCAAGACTTAAAGCATTAAATTCTATGCCAAGACACATAACTGCAACTAAGAAATGCCTAATTCATCATATATCTCTATACTTAAATATACTCATTTTGAGTGATAGTATTTTATTCACTACCGGTCAAAAATTTGCACAGACCTGCTCATAGAAAAGTTTCTATGATTTTAGAATAAAATTAAGACACTGACCCTATAAAATAACACATACATAGTTATTAAATATGTTAAATAAATCAAAACTATTTTAGATATTAAAGTCTTAATTCCAGAGGAAGCATCACACACTTTTATCTCCTAACATCTACACATGTTACATTTTTAATGTAAACCATTTAATTTATATAAAACTACTGTTTTCATAGTGGAAACTTTTTTATTTATTTTGATTCCGATATAAATTTAAACATTGCCATTAAATTCACTATTTACACTTGTCGCAGAAACAAATGTCAGTAGAAAGCCTTTAGAAAAATGTCTTTAATAAAAATACATATTCAATCTACTGTGTCCAAACTTTTCGACTGACATTGTATTTCAATTTGTAAAATGTTTTGTAATTAAATTGTCACCTAATAAATGAATCCTTTGCTAATCTGAAGGAGGCCCAGTGACAAACAGCTCTTGCCAGTTATAAGATGATCAGTTAAAGCTAAAAACTTTAAGGGTTTTCTCACTTGAACACATTCACTAAGCTGTAAACTGAGCAGCAAAGTAGTTTTCAATTAAATGGCTGGAGAGGCTACACACTTTTACTATGATTATTTAATCTAAACCATTAGTTAAGTATTTTATTATTTTTCCAATTCTAAAATTGCTCAAATATATTTAATTCAGAAGTCTTTTGATAAAATAATGACCTCTAAGTAAACCTCTAATATGTGCACTTACCACCAGCATTGAAGAATTAAGAAAGTGAGACACTTCCATATATGACTATGGCATGCAATTCACTACCAAAGTACAACAACCAAACATGGAGCGAGAATGCGTAGGTTACCTCAGTTAAAGCTACAAGACCCTACAAGACGAGAGTCTATCTGTAAGCACAGCGATCAGGTCCAGATGGAGAGGGTCATGACCCTCACAGGGCCAGGCTAGCTGATCTACTGTCACTCATAGCCACAATGTGTGTGTGCGCCTGTATGTGTGTGTGTGTGTGTGTGTGTGTGTGGTGCTTTGTGTGTGTGTGTGGGGGGGGGGGGGGGGGGGGGGATAAATGTGTGTGAGAGAGAAGAGGACATGGGGTTGTTATGACGAAACGGGTGTTAGAGCACACTGTCCAGGATATGACTGACAATTTCCTGACATCTGTTGTAGTGGTGGATCTGACAGCTAGCAAAAATTCCTACACAAGATAAGAGTGTGTCTTTGACCAAATGAGCATGCGATCTGAGCAAAGCTATGCGTGGAGAATAAGGACTGTATGCCTGTGTGAGATATGATACATATATTACTAAGCATATAATTATGGCCAGTATAGGACAGCTAAGGTCTCTCAGTATATGTTGAAGGAAGTTACTTTAACCACTGAATGTTATGACAGAAGTGTGATAGGTTGATGGACGTCAGAGCAAAAATGCTATCAAATGTCATCTATCTTCTAGTCAAGCAAAAATGTTTGACTTTTAGCTGTTATTAATATATAATACATAGTTCGCATCTTATTGTATTAACTTAAAACTTGTGTCCATATGAAAGTTTCCAACCACGCCTTTAGCTACACAGAGATGTAGTGAGTTATACACGAACACAAATACTCACCCAGGCCTCTTCAAAAGGAAAAGAAATAGAAGACTGTGAAGAAGTGTATATCGATTCTCTTGTTTTCTCCTTCCTCTCATCATCTCCGACCGAGCCATCGGGTTTCTCTCACAGCCCCACAGCAGAGAGAAGAGCACTTGATCAATGGCAGGAAACTGAGGGATCAGATGGTAATATATCAGAATGAAATCTGCACTCAGGCGCTCAAATGTACACAAACACACAAATATACTCTCCCACTAACACACACACACACACACACACACACACACACACACACACACACACACACACACACACACACACGCAGGCAGACAGACTGATAGATTAGAAAGATAGGTCAGTGTCCACACTGAACAAGGCCAATGTGACCACAGGAACAGTAAGCCATCTCCACTCTCACACACAACTGAGAGAGATAACCTTCATCTGTGCTTAACATGACCACTGAGACCACAGGAGGGGGATTCACTATCAGTCTCCCTCCATCTCTCCCCTTGCCTCATTCATATGAACAGATACACACACACACACACACACACACACACACACACACACACACACACACACACACACACACACACACACACACTCACACACACACACACACACACACACACACACACACACAACTTAATGGGTTATTAAAGCCATTTGAAGGTGTGTGGCATATTCATTTTTTTGATGTGCTTGAGTTTCTGTACATCCACACACATTTCTCCCTCCAGACATAATGCGGGTGTTTGTGTGCGTGTGTATACTTCCGCAGACTCAGGAGAGTGTGTTTGATATGATGATCTGACTTATTAGTAACCCAACACCAGCTGTATGGTAATTAAAAAACACATTACTTTATTCTCTGCAGAGAGCTCTCTCTCTCTCTCAGACCCACTGCGAGGTGAATATAATTAAATACGCTGCTGCTTCACTGATTATGTGCTGAATAATTGAACTATGATTTAGTGCTTATTTAATGACGCATATTTTATTAAAACACATTTGCATGTAAATTCATTTACAGCCTATTTATGTCATTATTTGTGTGATATCGTGCAGTTAGTTGTTTGTCGTTGGTTCAAACCAAAGGTACTGCCTAAATGAACATTTAACAATGAATTTTAAAATGCAGTATTCTTTTTTTTTCTCTTCATATGAAGGAAAACATAAAATTGAACACTGGTTTTATTTTTTTTCTTTTCTCTTATATTAAGTAAATGATTTGACAGCAGAAAGATTAGAGACCAAAACTGTTGAATGGTATATTATTATCATCATCATCATCATCATCATCAACAACAACCACATTATTATTGCTATTATTATTATTATTATTATTATTATTATTATTATTATTATTAATAATAATAATAATAATAATAATAATAATAATAATAATACTCCATGTAATTTAACCTTTACCCTGATTACCCTGTGTGCTTATTATTATGATGATGATGATGATGATGATGATGATGATGATGATGATGATGATGATGTTGTTTTTGTGCTTTGTATTATTTTCTTTTATTTTTATTAGGCTACTTGGATTCTGTCACCCATGCTTTAGATGTTATTAAACCTGCGTTTTCTTGGATCCTGATTTGTTTCAGAGCAGAAATGCTGTTCTCTGTGCCATAATAAATTGGTGATCATTCCCGCTTCTTCTTGTTTGGTTCTTGTGTGAAATTAATAATAAAACCGGCTATTGCTGTACGTGTCCCGATTCTAGACTTATTAATAATGCAATGTAACATCAGTTATTATAAAGTGACAGAGCGAATGGAGCACGTGTGTCTAATGAGTGTGTTCAGCGCTGAGTTAGAGCGATGTGTAGCAGCACGTGCATTGCTACTGTTCACACAGCTCTCTCTCTCACACACAGCTCACACACACAGCTCACACACACTTCCAGCTCAGCTGCACTGACAGCAACACAGCACACTGCTACGACATTTCTATATTCCTATTCCTAAACTTGGGGCTTAAACCCACAACCTAAACGACTGTGCATCCTTCTGAAAATAAGGACAAAGAGACGCAAAACAAACATTTAAGAGGTGTTTGGAGAGATAAGGGTTCTTAGCTTCCCTACATGGTTTTACCTGGAAGCTTCTTTGATAGTGTAACACTCACAGGGTCCACAGAAGAACCCTTAAGTGTTCTAGAACATGTTTTCACTCCTTTCCTGTCTCGAATTCTAAATTACGCAAACTGTATGTGCTTCAACCCAGCATGCATGTTCAGGGGCTTTATTTAATTGGGTCCTTGGCATCGCTACAGATGAGCTCTAGGCTATAAAACCCGATTACTTCAGATCCCAGCAACACTCATGTACAGCCTATTATAAAATGATATTGTATTCTGCAGAAATGCACAGCTGTTCCTCCCTATATCTAAAAGCTTGTTGAAGAATGAATCTGGACACGGTTGCCCAAAAGCATCGCAAACTTGGTATCACCTTAATCGGTAGAGAGAGAATTCAGTATGATGCTCGCTTTACCATTTAACGAGGATCATTTTGGGCAAAGCCATCCTTTAGTTCGCACATCTGCTCATACAGTAAAAAAAATAAAGAGATGATCGACGATTTATTAGTAGGCAATAAGATTTAATATTGTATTTATAATATGTACTTTTTAATGTAATATTTATTGATTATTCGCAATTTTAATAAGGGAAGGGTGTTGTGTTATCTTAGTCATGTGGAAATCATGTTAAGGCGGTGTAATAATAATAATAATAATAATAATAATAATAATAATAATAATAATAATAATAATAATAGTAGTAGTAGTAGTAGTAGTAATGATGATGATGATAATAACATTACACCATCAAGGATAATAATAATAATAATAATAATAATAATAATAATAATAATAATAATAATAATGATAGCATTATTATTATTATTATTATTATTATTATTATTATTATTGTTGTTGTTGTTGTTGTTGTTGTTGTTGTTGTTGTCGTCCAATGAAGAACATATCGAAATAACAAATAAGTACAATTCCTACCAAGGTATAAATTCTCCAAAGCCTGATTTTGTCTTGTCGGAAAGTGTCAAAAGTGCAACACTGCAGAGTTTGCGGGTTTATTATTACACCAAGTGTAACATCCAAATGTTAGCTCAGTTCTGTCTGTGTGCGCTTTGCTGTGTTAATAATAAAGCAGGAGTCGGATCAGGGAAACCCGGCGCAGTGTAATGGTTTGTTTGACCTTTCAGCGGTAGACCACATGGCCGCGCTCCTTAATTACAGCCGGCGTCGTGTTTTGTGGCAATCAGGGTTTCCTCGTCTCCTATAAGTCCTGGTTTAAGAGGAGCTGAACCCCGATTTCCTTGCACACTAGAGGCGATCATTTGCCCGCATCCCCCATCATGTCTGTCTGGGGCGGCTGCATTAGACCTCTCAGCTTCTGAGGTGATATTAAGCGGGCAATTACTCCTTATATTAGCATCATTGCTCGGGGGATCACGATGATCATGATGATCACTGACTTGTCTGATGAGAGGCGCTTCCAGTGCTGCGTACGGACCATATTCATTAGCCTATATGATAAAAAAAAATGCAGTGAGATGTTTTTGCTCAAAACGCATACTTGAGTTTGCTCAAGACCCACACTTAACCATCTCCAAAATAATGTGTTATTCCTCATTTCAAATATGTTCAAGATCAAAATTGTCGATTTCCCTCCTTGAGTATTTAGCAACGTATAGAATTAAAGCAGACTATAAGTTTAAAAAAAAAAACAGCCAAACCAAAATTATGGGCTACACAATAGCATAGTCAAAACTAAATAATGTGTCAATAATAAATAGCTGCTGTGCCAGGCATACTGTTTGTAGATTATGTCGAGGTTGATTTGCGTTTTAGATGTTGCCTATATGTTTAGACACATTGACATGTTCATTACTCTTCCACATTGACGGGAAATTATTGATTGAACTACTAGGCCTATTTGTATCATTTAATGCACCAATGCAGAACTGTGTTATACAAAAAAAAAAAAAAGAAAGAAAAAAAAAAAACATCTTGTAGCTTACCTTATTATGTTTAAAATAGCCTATAAGGAAAACTAAATCCATTAGTCATATGTAGGGGATTTTATTTTATTTTATTTTTATTTTATTTATTTATTTTTTTTTTTACCAGGGACTGTAACTAAAATGTGCAGTGAACTCAAATGTCAAATTTCTTTCTCTCTCTCTCTCTCTCTCTCTCTCTCTCTCTCTCTAAAAAAAAAAAAAAAAAAAAAAAAAAGTCGAAATAAAAACAAAGCTAAAGCCAACACAGGTTGGTGTAAATTAGATGTGAAACACGCCGTGCACCACACATGTTCTTTGGATTTATGATGATGATGACGATAATGATCATGATGATGATGACGATAATGATTGGTTAATTGCAGCAGACTGTGCCTGGTGAAGGTGGCTGGTTTTCTGTAAGGCCAGTGCTTCACAGGTTGAAGTGAGAGCACGCGGGTGCGAGAGAAAGAGAGGCGTGTAATGTATTTAACTACGGCAAAGTAGTGTTTTGAGAATTGGTAATTGCTCACATCCTTCTCTGGCCACGGGGACAATGTCCAGATCCCGGCGCGCGCACGTGTAGGCTAGAGTTCGTGCAGCAGCACACAGCCAGTTTCAGCAGGGACTGCACAGTTTACCTTCCGAGCTCAAGCGCTTTGTTTTACTGATAAGGAAAACGGTAGCTCAGATTAAACGTGTAAAGAGCACTTCACTGACAGGACTGTTCTAATCAGCACTTCACTTAGAGACACACGCACACGCGCGCGCACGCACACGCACACACACACACACACACAGACACACACACAGAGCAAAAGAAGTGCTGTATTCAGTGAACACCTCTAGAATTTATAATCCCACTGGGGACACTGCAAGAGTTAATTCACATTGTATATCCTATGTTTATTTACACATGGTGGTTTTGCTCAAAGCCTGTACAAATTGTCATTTGGTCTACTTCTTCATTTTCTGAAGTTTAATACATAGCAGTGCTGATAATGTTTTTAAGGCCTTCATGTCCAAAACCGCATACTAAATAGTTTGGTGGTATAATATTTTGACCTACTCTACTAATTCCGTACTGTAATATGCGGTTGCCTGTATATGCAGTATGCCAGGAGCAATCTGGCCGCCTAACTGCTTCGAATTTGCTGCCGTGCGACAGTCAAATTGTCGTAATGACAAAGTAAACAGATACTTCCCCTCTATCAGAGTGAGGCTGAAAACTAGCGGCACAGACCTTCACTGTTAATCGTTGTTTTCCTACTGACCTTCATTCGAAAACATCGGCATAATTCTTTAAAAGTACCACTTTCATTTTGTAATTTGATTTGAAAGGGGCTTAAGGTGTTTGAGTAAATAGTCATTTAGATCTCACTGTGGACTTGGCTTGTGTAGCTATGTTCTGTCAAGATACATTGGATATAGTCTGCACTCTAACAAGTACTAGATTTTATTTTATTGCTATATCATGTCTGGCAGTTCACATTTTGCAATTTTTTGTTTTCAAGTATGCAAGAAATCTAGCAACGGATCATGCAGGATATACAAAAACCAACTAACCACAGCAGCAAAACCAAGTTGGTGGTATAATATGTAATAAACCAATAAAAATAATTAAAACAAACAAACAAACAAATAACAGTAGTTGTATAGTTTAAGATACACTCACCATAGTCAATAATTACCCTTAAGTGCTTTAGTAAAATGGCCAAGAATAGTGTGTGGTATACAGTAGCTACATGCATACATTTGAGAGCACTGAGAACTAATTAATTAATCTCTATATTTGTGTATAAACTACAATATCACACACACTCTCTCATACCTATAAACGTATAACTTTATAGGAGAATTTATCATGTAATTTCTTCTTGCTGTCAAAAATTACACTACAATGTGTATTTATGCTCATGTGCTGTATACCATTTCTCTTTTAAACACTGCACAGGGACGCGTTTTATTACAGTATTTGTATACATATCACATGGCTTCAGTAGCTTTGGTCTAATTTCACTTTATATGACAATAGACACTAAAATTATATGCAAAGTTCATAATGAGGTAAGAATATAAAATAAAACTGTTCTGCATTATGGAGATCAGGAGCAGAAACCTGACCTGGGCAAATGTTAAGGGAACAATGTCATATTGGGTTAATGAGTGCCATATGAATTCTGCTCCACTACAGTACTCAGTTCAGACCTACAGAGCTGTCTGATTCAACAGGAGCTCTGTGAGACCTGCAGGTGTTGCACAGTTGCGCAGTATCACACAAGTGTGCCCTGGCCGTGCTTTGTGTATTTATGAGATAATTAAGTCAAGGATACCTCCATGCTTTTTAATGAGCTGGCATTCCATCAGCATATCCCATTTCAAGTGATATTTGCTGTTTGGGAACATAAATAATTGCTCCCTATTTTATGTCATTTAAGTGCATTTCTCTTGAAGGCCATCATTCTCTGTCCATCTCTCTGTGTCTTCGTCTCATTTTATTTTCATCCCTTTCACTGCAAGGCGGGTACATAAAGAGCCAGGAGGTGTAACTTTACCCTTGTCATCAAACTGTACAGTAAAGCAGCGGAGGCATTGCTCCGGGTATGAGCAGGGAATAAAAACACTGCTGTGTGATAAGGAGTCTAGAGAGACTTTGAAACGCTTTTTAATGACAGCCATAAAAGGGGTACTGGCTGAAGGGCACTGTGTCTATAAAGGACTAATGGGGAATTAAGATGGTCGGGCAGCAGTGAACACTTTTAACAGTGCAGGAGTTTAGCTATTAGTAATTTGAAAAGATTTCCAAGCCTGGAAATTTCAGTGCTGAAGAACTCAAGCTGCAGCTACACTACCTGTCGATGACTCACCAAGACTGAAAGTAAAACTTAAAAGTGCTTCTTCTTATTATTATGGGTCCTTGTGCGTAATGTCAGACTATACATGACAGACAGTGTGTATATTGTGTTTATATAACCTACGGTCAGTACAATTAATTTGATCATGCATTGCTAGTTAACATCCCTTACAAACATTGTAAGCTTTATTTTTTTATTTTTTATTTTTTTGCAAACTTTGGACTATACTGTAACCTAAAATATTACAAAATTTAAAAAAGGAAGCATGTATAGCACCTGGATCTTGCTGTTTAACATGCTATGGTCAGAATTGTTAAAAAAAAAAAACAACAACAACCTGTGGATCAGCATTTCTCAACTTTTCTTCAAATCATACATAGGTACAAGAAGAATTCAATTAAATTAAGGACTGCAGGTTAATAATTTGTTTTCTAATTAATGCTAAATGCTAAAAGTGCATTAATCACAAATATTTATAAAGCAATTTTGAGTTAGATTAATTACCCTAGCATATACCCCAGTGAATACAAGATTTTGTTCTGTGTATTTCCACATAAAATAGCTGCTTAGTGAGATGAGTGCATTTTGCATTCAGAACATTCGATCATAATTCTGAATAATTTCAGGCAATATATCAAAATACCTTGCAGAAAAATATTTTTTTGGTATGTTTTTGAATAAACAAAATGTATATGCCTTATGGCACAGCTAGTGACATCTTAATTCACAGTAATTGGCAATAAAATGTGTGATATATTTAGATATATTTCCTGTTTTATCTAGAATTACCTGTCTGAACTATATAAATTAGACTGGGGCCATAAATATACAATTCCATAATTTCCCAAATTAATTGAGAACATATGTCGGCTAGTGTTGGTGTACATTTACAATTGTACTACAAATCTAACCTAAACATTCAAGTAATTTCCTGATTTAGTGCGCATTTACATTTCTGCAAAGAAAACACCACAGTCATTTTGATGTTGCAGAGGTGGTGTGATTTTTGCTCAGTCCTATTATGGCTTTATTAAGTCATAGAACCACACTTCCTCTCAATTTTTCATCCAGGAGAGATTAATTGAAATGCAAGTTGAATTGTGCTCTAATGTACGATAGTCCATCAATCAAAAACAAAAAAAAAAGTTTCTGCTGATGTTTAGGAAAGACATTTCTAAACTCCCCCTGCCCTGAATGTTTATGTGGAGAGTTTGTTTTCTGAATATTTCAGATGTCATCAAATCTACCTTGCTCCAGGGCTAAAAATTGGTTCCATTCGCCGGCTGCCAGAGAGATTGGTGCAGACCTTGGGATCCATGAGAGAGCGAAACTGAGATGTGGACAAAATCAGGGTGGATGGCAGTGTGACACTGCAGTTTTCAGTCCACTTTACAATGAGTTCAAATTAGAGACGAGGTTTGGCAGTGAAATCACATACCATGGCTCAATCAGTGGTCCACCCCACCTGCTGTGGATCAAACAAGATGGGCTTGGGGGGAAAGTAAGCTGAATCAGTGCAAAGACTTACTAACTTTCGTATAATGAAAAACTTTACTGTGATCTGAGATCCGCCGACGCTGCCACACACAAAGATGTCTAGTCCTTTATGAGAGCGCAACAAAATAAAGACTAACAGAAGATACAAAACTTCAGGAAAATAATATTGTATCGCATGACCCGCTCCTCATTAGAGAGAGAGAGAGAGAGAGAGAGAGAGAGAGACGGAAAACCCACCCAATGCATATAGAGGCTCTACACAAAGGGCCTTCTAGGACAGAGCTCAGATTTTATAAACTCTACCCAGGAAGTAATGCTAACAAATGTCAGAGCTCATCGGCGCTCACACCCTCACTGAGAGGATATGGCGTGTTATCTGTTCATCTAAAAAACACTTATTCAAAACGGTGCCAAACCATGTCAACTGGATGTCACTGAGGTCCGGTATACAATAGATGGATGGAGTAGAGAGTAATGGTGTGTGCGTGTATGTTTATAGTGTTAGGGTAATAAGCACTTTCAGTATTAAGATTTATATATGTCTAAACTCTAATGCTGATAATTGTGGGTGCATTTGTGTGAGAATGGGTGTATAACTCTAAAATAAAGCTTGTGTCTGAGAAGGAGATGTTTCCCCAAATTTACTAACCAAAAAACTAGTGCTTGTGTGCATGTGTGTGTATGTGTTCAGCACTCTGCACTCAGACAGAAAGCAGATGTTGGGGACGTGCTAAAGGACAGTCTTGTTGATAATCAACCTGCTATTAGCGAGGTATGTGGCAGTAGTACTCCTGGACTGTAAAGGATTAGTTTAGTCAATCCCTCCAGCTGGACAAGTGGCTACATCATTCTTATTGAAAGGCTACAATAGCACACATGCACAGATAACAAATGAGTTAACACTATTTTGAAGACTCACTCTTTTTTCTCATGGAGTGAGTTATGATCAGGGATAGCTCTGTTTCCTCCACAGCTCGAAAGGTCTGTAAACATGGGTTAAAGTAATGTACGTTATTCAATTTCCAGCGCAAGATGGGGTGGCAAGACCTCTCTCCTCATTTTTCCTCACAAAATAAACGAGGTAATGGCGTCTCTCAGCTTTCAAGACCTTTCAGGAAAGAACAAGAGAGATAGAATAAGAATAGGTGTGTGGGGGAATTTAAGAAAGCATCCAACTAGCATGGCGCCTCCAGTAAATGTAAAGTCGCTATATATCATACTAAGGATTAAAGGAGACTGAACAAATAAAGTACAATGTAATGAAGGTGATAAATTAGAATTTAAAACACTAGACTAGACACCAGATCTTGTTGCTAAGGAGTAAAATGAGCAGTGTCTGCTGCTGAGACAGAAAGAGAGTGGTGCTGTAATGAAAAGAGTAGAAGGGAGGTGAACTGAGAGGAGTTGTGGACAGTAAAATGCAAACCAATAGAAACATAAAGTGTTGTTGAATGAAATAGAGAGAGAAAGATTGAAAGAGTACAAGAGCGAGAGAGAAGAGAAGGAGGAGGCGGAAAGTTGTACAGCAATCTCCCTCCATTTGACCGGCCAAGCAGCACGGCTCAGAGATGCGGCTGAGCTCTTCTGAGACAGCTGCAACATTTCAGCGCTCCAACTCAGCGAATTTCCATCAGCCGCCGCTGCCAGAGACCACAAAATGCTTTCAAACAACGGCTCACTTCAAGAATTCTTGTCTCAGGGAGCAGGGAATGGGGGGTTGGGGGGAGGAAGGGGGGGTGAGAAAAAAAGAGGGCTGGAGAAATGTGTCTTGGTGTTGCTGAGTGAGCTCGGTGAATTAAGCTAACAGATTAATGCAAACTGTGCCCTGGCAGAGAAGCCTGATTGGCCTTCCATGGCAAAATTGCTTGCAGGTTTAGAGAATGGTGTAAAAAAGCAAGTGTGTATTTGGTTGTGGTCATGGTGTATGTTAGGGGATATAAGCCTAGGACATCTTGTGTCGAGTCAAAGTACTCACCTTCTTTGCAATATATTAGCACTCATCAGGGATGGCCATTAAACCCAAAGCCTGCACACAAAATTTAATTACCAAACCATTTATTTTTTCGAAAGGCAAATAAACCCACACCACCTCAGCATGCATTAGGTGAGGTTCAAGGGCCTTCCTTTCACTCATTCTTTGCTGATAACACCCAGGACCCAAGGCCCAGCACAGGGGGAAATAATAGTCCTCTTATAGAACGACAGCAGCCCAACTCTATTAGAACCAGCTGGCCCCTGCATAAGTCATTCTTTATTTAAGTTCACTTAAGAGAACAACTGATTTAATGAAGGGTGCTATTTATACATGGGGGTTACTCATCCATGCCGCCTATCGGAGGAGCACAGTGCAGTCTAAGCAGAGACCTGTCCCAATAAACCAGGCCATTTATGCAGGGTGCTTGTAAAAACAAGAGGGCCCAGGGCAAGTGGGCAAGAGACCAGGGGGAACTACAGGCCGTCTTTGTGGAGGAGAGCTTGGTGTAAAGGACTGAAGTGTGGAGGGTGGAGGGAGTGAGCGAGGTATGACAGCAGACTTTATAAACCATCCAGGAAAGTGTTGATTTCTGATTAGATGTGAGAAGAGTCTTGCTGGAATGGAGGACTTGTTTCACACAAGAGGTTAAGCAAACAGCAGCCCTGATTCAAACTCTTGTAATGATGTAATCCTTGATTATTACAACCAATTACAGTATACAGTGCAGTCTGTAGCAGGTTTTTAATCTATATTTGCAAAGCAAATACTAACTTTTACTGTCTTCATATTGTCTATTATGCATAGAATAGACTTGTGGCTCACTCTACAGTGGACCAAATGTGACAGTAGGTATGTACTAGGTATGGGGTACAAACTAAAGCCCAATAAATAAAGCCCAAGTGCAACTGTCCTACATAGTTATGTCTAAGATAACTCCACACTGCTCGCTAGTGCTTGAAGGACAGCCCATCAATATGCTTTCTCTCTTTTTCTCTGTTCCTGGTGCATTTCTAAAGTGAGCTGCATGGCTGAAGGATAGCGTTTGAAGTCTGCAGCCCCACTCAGCAGTAAAGGGACTCCCCCTGCCTTCCTCCGGTCATATAAATGACAGCTAATGAAACATGAACTGCTGGCCTTTTGTCAAATGCCTGGATATCTGTGCCGCCCTTCCACTTAATCAAATGCACTGTAATTGTCCTCTCCAGATTTTTTAAGACAAGAAGGAGACATTGGAACTTGACCCTCCAACCCTTGACTCAGGGTTGTCAGACTTTGTGTATAGTCATGCTTGACCATGCATTGGGCTTCATGGGGGAGAAAGCCACAGTTGTCAACTTTGTCTTCTCTTCTCCTCATCTCTTGCTCACAAACTCCTTAGATCTTCAAAGCTTGAGCAGGCCAACAAATCACAGTGTCTTGTGAGCACAAGCCCATAACAACAGTCACAAAGGAGGACTTGAAGAAGAAGAGGGAACTCAGAACAATGAAAGGACCATCTGGGATGCTTTTAGGATGAAACTGAAGTTGTAAAAGCACATTTGCGACAAAGAAAAAAGCAGCAGGGAAGTAACTGCAGTATAGGGACAGCGCAGGTCCTTCAAACTACAATATATACCGACCTTACTGAAAATTATACCCCTGTGTCCACTTAACAACCAAACACTCCTAATCCGTGTTCTACCCTGCAGATGAAACTCAAACTTGACTCCAACCTGAACTTGAACCTAATGTCTGCTCTCAGCCACTCTGGGAGGAAAAAGACATCTCCAGTGATTGGTGGTATGGGGTCTAATCTAACAACAAGCTAAAGCCCATTGGGGATGGGCAGGGTTAGTAGTTTTAAGATGAATATTTGTATATTGGGTGTGAATGATAGAAGTGGGTGAGGCAGGATGAACAGCTGCAGCAATGGAATGTGTCCATAGTGGTGGCGAATGAACTAGCGTGCTGCTCTATGGTGTTAATGGCCAAATTTCGAGGACCAGCAAATCAGGATACCCTGACAGCTGGCTATAAGTAATTCCATGTCAACATGAGGGCCCTAATTTGTGGGAGGGAAAAGAAAATGTTTTGATGTTACCAAGAGAGACAGAAAAGGAAAATAACACTCCATTATGATGAGTTAGATGCAGAGCTCTCACTGGAACACACTAACAGCTTCACTTGCCCCTGCTGTAAAATATAAGTACTGACATTTATAACTTTATTCTAGCACATTAAAAAATTTACTCAACCAGAGCCTGACAGGAACCACAACTATGGAGAATGTTATACCCATGAAAAAAACAACAACATACCATCAGATTTATTCAAATAAACATGGATTAGTGCCATGTACCATTCAATCCATTCCATAGAATGGAAAGGATGCCCTGTTGACAATGTGTAATAGTTCTGAAATCCTTGCAATCTATTAACCATGTAAGATCTCATGCTTCATGATTCACTGAACAAAGTACGTATAATGTATACATTATATACACTATAATGGTTACTGACTTAATAATGGTTAGGCACACTATTAGTTACTGGATGTGGCTCTTTCAGCTTAGAAGGGAAATACACAAGTGTTTTAGTGAGCGGGTGCATGCACAGGAAGGGGGGTTGCGAGGATACTGTGTGGCACATTTGATATGGTCCTCACAGGTGTCCCAAGAGGGCAATGGCTCCATGAGCCTTAATGAGGATTGACACGCTTAACTTGACAAATACGAGAGCCATCTATAGAATGGTGAGCGTTTCGAAATAAGGGGTGGTCAACCTAAACCAGCTAAATCGTAAAAATCTGAAAACACACTCATGATTTATGTCTGAAAATACAGGTAATAGCATCAATAAATCTTCAGTTTTTGGAAATAGATTTGAGCAATTAGTTTTAAAAGGAGCCAATTGCTTGCATACTGCTGTGGTTCCCAAGTTCTCAGTTCTGGAGGCAAAAAAAACTAGTCTTCATGTCCAACTCCACAAGACTCCAGGATGAGTGTTTAGGACTCAAATATTTTCTTCACCACCAATGTTTGTTTGTTTTATTATTCCACTTGAATAGATATTTGTTTGGCCCAAGGTGGCTTGGTGTAATGGTTTCCATTCGAGAAGCAGCATGAAACTGTCTGGAAAAAATAAACAGAATCATTTTCCTCTTCTCATCGTGTCAGTGAGAGAAATGAGAGAAAGGTTTTGTCTCCTGCACCTCAGAATGGTGCAATTAAGCATGTTGACATTTGAAACCGAGAAGCAAGGGAACCACAGAGAGGGCTGATGCTGAAGCCTCATAAAGCAGGACGATAAGCTGCTATCTCTCATGACTTCAAACTGAGCTTCATTTAATTTCCCCCATGGAGGACATTGGTCACAGATGTGGCACTGCCCTCATCTTCAAAGTGTGTTTATGTCTGTGAGAACTTGTCCATATTATGACACTGGGGAAATATGCGCTCAGTCAGTGCATTGGATTTTGGTTCCACTCAATTTGAATTGACATAAACTGTGCTATAAAGGAACAGGCGAGAGTAACTGCTTGAGTGACCTCATTGAGAGAGACAGGCTCCTTGATATGGAAAAACTACAAAAGCTAAGTCTGTGAGCATATGTGGTGTAACAGTGTTGGACTGTGTGTATGTGTACAGGCAAGCTGCATGATTTTAAGTAGACTGATACAGCACATGAATGTGCGTATACCAGAGTCTCTGACCTTCTCGCTATGACACTTTCACTGCTGATGCAAATAAAACCACCATGATAATAAATCCTTGAAACTTATTTAGGCTATCGGACAACCCTTAATTCAGAATCTACAACAGCTCATCCTTCAGCCAGTTTACTGAGCAAGCTCTTATTACTCAGAGATATTTTAAACAAAATATATTATACATTTAGTCCTCAGTGGCCCTGGAAAGTAGCACCAATGCTAATATGTCCAATAGGATGATAATTACAAAGCAATAATGTGAGATAACTGGTAAAGCAAGGGAAGCCCCTGCCAGTCTCAGGGCAGAAGGCCAACATATCATGGCCTATCATGTTCATAAATACTGTGCCAGAATTGGGTGATGCAACACTCATACTCCCTGGTCACAGAGGACGAAAAGGTCACTGTTTTGAAAACTAACTTGTTAATTGAGTGGTTTAGATGCCTGGCCTTGAAGGGGAAAAAAATGACAGCTTCACACTGCAGACAATTGTCAAGCAATGATGGATTTTAGTATCTAGTACCTAGGTCAGAAACTCTATTAAAAAACACATATTTGCATTATGCATCTGACTGGGTACAAAAATGGCATATCCATACATTACATACATCATATTGTAGGAGTTCTACTGATTCCAAAAATTTAAATCTAAGAATACAGGTGAAGTGAAAAAATGTGGCACTGTTATTAGCAATAATTAGCATTAACTTGATTTCCCATAATAGAAATGGCATATAATTACTGGCACATGTAATTAAAGCAAAACTCAACAACAGACATATCTGCATAAAAATTTGCAATACAAGAAATGAACAGAATTAGTAATAAATATGAGCTACAACAAACTCTCATGTCAGTGCAAGGCAAAAGCTGTTATTTCAGTATCTCAAAT
Source organism: Ictalurus punctatus (assembly GCF_001660625.3). Taxonomy (NCBI): domain Eukaryota; kingdom Metazoa; phylum Chordata; class Actinopteri; order Siluriformes; family Ictaluridae; genus Ictalurus; species Ictalurus punctatus. Next base: position 13,199,276 of record NC_030418.2, on the reverse strand, counting down.
CATCCCATACATTATCACCGTTGAATGATAATTTCAAGGGCTGATGAAATATCATGATAATCCTTCGAGAATTCATCTAGTTCAGTTTAGTTCTTTCTGCATACATCTATGAAGCCTCTATCAAAAGCAATATGGTACATGTCAACAGTCCAATTGGGCATTAACACAGTATGCACGTAACCTAACTAAAGGTCAAAGATCATAATAAGAGTTATAGTAAATCCTCTGTGACTAAGAGGTATTGAATCGCACACTGTATCATTTAGAGGTGAGAGGCCAGCCTAGGGTCAGGGTCAGGGACATGGTGTGAGGCTTATCTTTATCAGCTCTGTTACATAGGGCCATGCACTTCAAGCAGCACAGAGTGGTGGGGACTTAATTGTGCCTGTCACACACTCGTCTCGGTCACAGCTGCTCCCCACAGTGTAAACCTGCAGAAAGCCATGGAAAGATACCCACACATGTTGATTCAGCATCTCATATTTACATTTATTTCCTTTTCATGTTTTCAGTTAACATTCAGAATTTCCAGTCTAGAATGTTTAATGCAGAGACAAAGAGAAAGAGAGAGAGAGAGAGAGAGAGAGAGAGAGAGAGAGAGAGAGAGAGAGAACAGAATTAGTAATTTTGGTTCTCCAGGACTGAGACCCTGTTTCCTGAAAATTCTCTCACATTCTTACTCAGAAACTCCTTAATCCTGCAAATATTCTGTCCTGGTCAAGAAATGATTGGTGAAAATCCTGTGTTTCATTGTAGCTAAAAGCATTGTTCTATCAATAGATGCGAGCCAGATATTTATTTTAAGGTTAATTTTTGTCCTATGCAAAACTAAATTATATTTTGTAAATTACATAGATCAATAAATAATCCTGCCAAGATTACCTTTAGGCACAACAGCTCTACAATTGTAGCCCATGCCAAAAAAAAACAAAAAAAAAAAAACTGCAAAATAACGTTTTACCCCCATTATAGACCCCACATGCACACCCTGAATTCAAATTCCCTTGAAACCACTACAAGGTAAGGGGATACCAAGATATGCAGACAAGACCAATATGGCTCTCATTCCTCTCATTCTGTAGCCCTACAGGCTCTGTGTATGTACTCCTAGCCAGAAAGGTCCAGAGGCCCAGGAGCAGATGGAGCTGTCTGGCCTTATCCTGGGTGGGCAGCAGTTATCCAGTGCTCCTCCACATGCCCTCGGGAAAAATGTAATGGATTTAATGTCCAGCCATTGAAAATTCAATATAATATGATTCAATTTAGTCTAATATCAACATCAAATGCATAGGAATGTACAAAATCTAAGAGCACTCGTATATTTTCTTTGGGCAAAAACTTGTTCAGAACATGCTGATTCATTGTTAGCTTTCCAAAAGTCTGGAAAATGCAATGCAGAATCTCAACTGTTTCTGTAAAGTCCATTAAAATAACAATGATCATTTGTGGAGTTATTTTTTTTCCCTATTATGTATTCATTGATGTTAAAGATTAGTTGTAAAATCACATTTATTTAAGTAAGTCATACATAAACAACAAAGTAAATATAGCACAAAGGAAATATTCTAGTATTTTGGATCAGATCAGTATATACAGTCATTAGTTACACAAGGTCCTCTACTTTTAATTACTAATATAACTTTTTTATTCATTTATTTTTTTCCAAAAGGATCTTATTTTATAGAAATCCAATGCATCTGATTTTAGCAATCACTAAAATGAGTTATACATTATTCAGGAATAAGTTCTTTACTGAGTAAGTATTAGAAATGATTTATCCAGGTGTCACCTGAAACTAAAGCTAGTGTTTATATTGCTTCACTGTTTTATGTAACAATATTTTTATTACTTTATTATGGTTGTGGACATAATCCACCAGATCATGTGAAGTCCTGTTAGAGTGTAACAATTGTAACAAACAAGTAGCATTAGTTCACTATGTTAACCAAGTGGTCAATTGACTTGTGTTTTCAATACATATTTATGAAAAAAAACTAATAAACCTGATACACTGAAACACCTATATCAGAAGTGTTTACATGAACACTTTATATATATACACATACATACATACATACATATACACATTATATATATATATATATATATATATATATATATATATATATATATATATATATATATATATATATATATACATATATATATACACATACATATATATACACATATATATATATATATATACACATATGTATATATATATATACACATATATATATATACACATATATATACATATATATATACACATATATATACACATATATATATATATACACACATACACACACACACACACACACACACATACATATATATATATATATATATATATATACATATATATATATACATATACATATATATATATATATATATATATATATATATATATATATATATATATATATATATATATATATATATATATACGTATGTGTGTGTATGTATAAAGTGTTCATGTAAACACTTGATCAGAATAGAGTAAACTGATTGAGGCCAAACTGAATGAAATGTTTATCCAAAAGAGCTGTGTTTAAATACTCCCTTAAATAGAAGAATAATTGTATGTAATTATAATGTAATAGTTGAATATGATTACTTTTATATAAAATTTTTGCAAATGAGTATTTGTATCATTACAGATCCTGAGCAAAATAGAAAAAAAAAATCTGTTTAATTTCATTGAACTGGCCTCAATCAGTTCCAAATTTCAACTATGTGATTAGTTGGATTAGTATTTTATATATAAATATTAATGTCACTTGTGTAACTAGGTACATTTATTGTCACTGTATAATTACTGTCTTTTGTCAACTGTTGCAGATATTTAGCTATTCATAAGAAAAATTTACAAAATTTTACTACAATTAGATATTACAAACCTTGGAAATACTATAATTAGTACTGGAATGAGACATACACTTTCTTCCAAACATACACTGATTGGAGGACAGATCTCTTGCTACTACTATTGAAATAGCACATGTTCGCTTTCACCCTCCCTGGTTGGTAGGTATTGTGTGATAAAGGCGAGTTAGCTCTTGGGTGGGAATTGGAAGGACCACAATTAGGGGGAAAATCTGGGGGCAAAAAACAGAAACATCTTCTGCAGATACAGACCAAATAACACCTTCTCCAAACTGACAGAGACCTATGCTCATTTCAGAGTTGTGCGATTTGCTAAATTCAATCACTGTTGCTTGTAGGGTACCAAAGTTTTGCTTCTTTATATCATTTCACCACTAACTACTTATTTGAACAGTGTTTCTTGTCATTTCTTCAGAGTAATTACCGTGAACACACTGGAAAATGACCATTTTCTTGTCTAATTTACCATTTAAGTTGGTTTACTTGAGTAAAATTAAATCTCCTTTCATGAAACCTAATGTTTAGTTATGTAATATGTTTAAACCCCAAAACCACAACTGCATGTCTAGAGAAATAAATATATTTTCCCCTAATGAAAAGCAAATCACCTTATACATAAACTGACAATTCATTTGTGTCAATTTCATACAGGGATAAGAGAAATGTGTGAATTTATACAATAATATAATCTGTTGTAATTCTACCTAAAATGGAAAATAACTACAATAGGTTTATTTATTACAACCAACTCAGTCAAGTCACCCACACAGCAAGCAGTCTTTTCAGAAACCATTCAAGTACAGTAACCAACTAGGTTCAATACTGATGTAGCATTTACACATAAAGTGAGGTATTCACTAAACATCATTTCCTTTCACAGTGGAAATTAGTAGCAATCCAAATAAGTCAACCTTGGCCAACAAAATCCTCTTGTGTTACTTCACAAGATTGGGTTGAAACACATTTAAGCTCTGTTTAAACCACCTACAGATGTAGTGTGGTACAGACTACATTATTGTACAGTATTTGCATTTCTAAAACAGGGTGTTTAAAGTTTACAGTTCATAAGTCATCAGTGTGATAAATGTTGGGTTTTACAGTGTATAGTTTATAAAGAAATCATTTATATTTTACTCTGAAACAAGTTACTTGTTCTGGATTACTTTCAACTAAAAAGCAATCATACCCACTGTTTATTGATACTTAATGGATTCTCTGCAAGTCAGTCCATTTGTTTGCACTGTAACAGGATATGCATGTTGTTTATAGCTGCAGTTTAAAATAGACCCATGACTCATGGCTGCACTGGCTGTGGCAGTTTGGGACCTAACACCCTTCTCCTATTGCTCTGGAGGAAAGGTAAAGATGGGACTGAAGGCAAGGTGTGTTGGTATGTGTGTGTGTGTGTGTGTGTGTGTGTGTGTGTGTGTGTGTGTGTGTGACTGCTTGGAAACTATGGAAAATTGTGAAGAAAAATACAGAAAAAAGATTTCAGGCCAGATTATGTCAGTTCAATCAATCTCACACCCACTTTCCGTTCAGTGAATAAAAACAAATAAGGTTTGAACTAGGGCAATCAAACAGGCCACCTCACGCCCCCATGCTTAAGGCTGGCTTCAGCCTTGTCATGGGCCAGCGCCTGGGGGTTACAGGCAATGTGTGTGTGTGGGAGGGGTGGGTCTGGACCCACGGTCCGAGTTCTGAGCGTTTTAGCAGACAGGTCGGCTCCAGTACCAATGAGTCATGGCTGTCTGTCTGTGGTGCCTGCAGGCTAACCGTTCGAGGCTTATATTTTATCACAATGCTAACAACTGCTTCATTCACATAAATAATAATCCCTGTCACTTATGACTCATGGGATTTGAGCTATACAGGTTTCGAGGAAGTCCTCGTATGAACATGAACAAGCAAAAGTACAAACTGAAATGTTAAGCAGGTTCAAGTGTAAGACACTGTATGTGTAAAACACTCAACATTTCAACTTGATTTCAAACAGACACTCAAAATAAAGACGCTCAAAAGATTATGAAATTAGAAGCTGATGCTGCCAGAAGTCTGCTATACTGACAAGGGTTGATTCATGAGGTGAGAGATGACATACACGTTCCACTGAAAATCTTAATGAGCATCTTAATATGGCATCAGTATAAAACATATATCTGTGGTTGTTACCCCAAAAGCCTGCACCAATATTGGAGCTGCCAACATTAACCATTTTCACAGCAGAAAAAGACTATACCATACTCAGCAGCCAAACCTCTCTAGCACATTTCTCTTGACATACTTGAGTATAGAAGCTTTGGGGCTTGGCATACTTCCCCTCTGATATTGAATAGGCAGCTATATGTAACCTATGAAAGACCACTGTATTTGATTTTAACCACATCAGAACCATTAGAGAGCAGCGCTGTGGTGTTCAGCTCCTGCGGAAGCTTCTGTAAAGTCCTTCATCAAAAATGAGCAACCTTCATAGTCTATTTTCAGCAGCACACATTCACTATTAACCTACTGTGAAGATCCCTGCTGAAATCGCAAACTTTAGAGTTGGTCTTAACTACAGGCTGGGTATGTGGGCAGATGGATGTACTCCAAATCAGGTAGATTTCACGGATGAAGCAGAGGCCTTCTGGCATTGTTTTGTGGAAAAAATAGAGCAGGATCATCTTACCTTTCAGGAAAGGAGAAGCATAAAAACATGTAAAAATGGAAGGGGAAACAGACAGGTATGGAAGGAAAGAGAGACAAAAACAAAGAGAGGGACAGTGAAGCAGACAACACGTATGGGAAAGAGAGGCTGCATATTTGAAACCTGTGCCTGCTTATCAGTGAGTCTTACACTGAGAGTAGAGGTGTATTACAAAGAAAGTGCATCTTGATTAACATGAACACAGCATGGTGCTCGCCCAGCACTGTGCGACACATTTACCATGTCTGGTGTAAAAGTCAATTTAGTCATTCATTCATCTTCAGTGATTTGCTTTATCCTGCTTTATTGATATGTTGTATATCAAATGCATAGATCAAATGTTGATATGTTGTCCCCCCCCCCATTTTTGTCATCTGCTGCGTCACAGGGTGGTGGAACACACTTGGAGTAAAACACCTCCTACAAATGCCCATAGTTTGTTACTGTCATTCTGACTGATGAAAGAGAGTGTATGTCACCGAGAGTGCACAGCCAATTTTTAGCCAATTTAATCGCGTTGAAAACAGTGTTACTATGAATGCAAACTTTAATACACTGAAAAAGACACACTATTAGAATTACACATTTTATGTATGTATGTATGTATGTATGTGTATATATATATATATATATATATATATATATATATATATATATATATATATATATATATATATATATATATATATATATATATATAGTGGTTTCACTTTGCCCATGTTTTACATTTTTTTCTACATTCTTTTGAATTTCCATGGAATAAAATGAAAAATTAGATGCCTCGAGTGAACCTTCTGCCATCATCTACACATTTGAATGGCCATGTAATACGAAGCAGTGTGATAACATGAAATTAAAAATGACCTTATATGGCCATGGGCATTGTTTCGACTCAGGACAGCTGTCATTTGCTACTATTATCAAGCAACTGTTTGATGCTGTGCACAACAGCGCTTCACGTTCGCTGAGAGTACGCTAATGGTTGAGCGGCAAAAATATGGCCAATAGTTGCTGCAAGCCTTCTATAATCGACCAACTGGTGTGTAAGAAGGCAGGAATTACAGAGAGGGGTTAAAGCAGTGGTTTTCAAAGTGGGGACCGCCAGGGGTCGCCTGGGGGGCCTCAACAATTTGGTCGGAGCCACCAAGCCCATCCCTCCCACTAGTGTGTTTTCTCCTTGTCATTCTCAGACAACCCCACACACACACACACACACACACACACACACACACACACTCAATTCCTAATGTAACAAAGATGTAAGATGTGATTATTAATAAAAAAAAAAAAGTGGGATATATTCAGAAGTCTGTATTTTTTGTGTGTTTTAAAGCTATCTTGCAAAAGGGGGGCCTCGGTCAAATGTTAATGCCATTTGGGGGGCCTTGCCCTGGAAATGTTGGGGAACCCCTGGGTTAAAACATTGCAAATATGCATACACACGATGCACTATTAGACCATAAGCACATCATAATGAAACTAAAACCGAATCGAGGACATTTCCCCAAATTTAGAAATCCCTGCTGGACGCTTTTTTTAATCTCCGAAAAAGAGGATGTGTCCAGGAAAAAGAGGATGTATGGTCACCCTAACAATGAAGACAATATCCATTTGCATGATTTCATTGCTCTAGGGAACAATAGATGAAATATGTGGCACACTGAATTAGTTGCTTGCCAATTGTATGATTGTTCTTGAGTTCTTCCAATAGCCATTTATTCATTCTCATTAATAAAGTATTCAGAGAAAAATTTGGTTTGTCTGTTTATATATATATTGATCTATGTTTTTGGTTTATTTTGTAGATTTGAATGATGAATTAGCACAATATTGCACAGTATTGCGGTACTTCAGCTGGTATAGTATCATAAGATATGTTTATGGTATCGTGACAACCCTATAAGGGATAGCTTCTTGTAAAGAGATTTCATATAAAATGAATGAAATGTTTAGTGATGATTCCTATACATTTTGCAAGAGGACTGGGTTTGATCTCTGGATTACAGAGTATGAACATTTAAAGCCTATACCTGTTGACTGATGATACATAATGATTTATGATTAAGAAGAGAGATAGGTACACAAAGAGATACACATGCATGAGCAGACACACACACACCCCATTATTTCTAATTTTGCTTCCGTAATTCTGTAAAACACAGAATGCAAATTGAAATTCAAATTTCAAAAACCCTGAGACTCGTACCTAATTTCCAGAGAAGTCTATCAAATGCATAGATCATGAACAGACAATGCACAAATGAGTTTTATGAGCATGTGGAATAATACTAACCATTAAGTGTAGTAGATTATAGTATAACACTTCATAGAACCCTGTATAGAAGTTAAATAAACTGCAGAAACTAACAACATTCAAGTAAAACTATTAATGAACTAGAGAGAGTCATATATTATACAGGCAGTGATTTTTAATGCCAGCTTTGCATTTTGAAATGACATAGAAATCATCTGTTGACATTCTGAGTTTTGGATTACGGAAGTGATAGAAACAGACAAAGACAATGTTACTCGTTGAGACAGTCATTCAGAGGGCATGGCAAATACACACATCAGAATCAGACACACTGACAACAATTTGAATATCACCCAGCCTAGGTACAAACATACTGTAGACACACGTCGTCTGACTTTCGTACACAGTTGACTCACACCTTAATCAACTAAAGCACAATAGCAAGTGCTATAGTCTGTCATTGTGACACTTGCATTGATTCATGACTTTAGTAATTGTATCATTATTGAGTCTGCGGTTTGCTGCTATTAGCAGTAGTTCATTACAGAGTACGCAGTAAATCTGTGTTAGCCTCCTCTTTCTCACCTGCTAGCTAATAGAAGGGGATTTTCTTTGGTAAACTGAGAGCTCTAATACACAAACAGGATCTTATCAGTGGGATCAGGTATGTATGGGAAAGCAATACCAAGCAACTCACTTGCCCCTAGATAAGGAGGTACAAGTTTCCAGTTTACGCTGCAGGCATATCCTGTTACTAATACTGGGTTGTTTTTGTTCCTCTGCTGGGATGTCTTGTCCCCTTAGGGGGACAAGAATTTCAACTTCCACCTCACTCACTTTCCCTCTCAACCCATCACACACAGATAGAGACAGACATACTGGTGTACACTACTGTGTCACACCCATCACAGAGACAGAAACATGAACACTTACTTCATCCCATCACAAGGTGAGAGACAGGTCAGGGGCAGCTGTGTTTTATTTTTCACACAGTGCACAGAGGAACATTTAGGTGTTGACTGGAGACCGAGGTGGCTATGGCTTGAAGAGTCCTAGCACACTGTGGCAGGTGCATTACAGCCTCTGCACTCAGGTTCAAAGTTCAGAGAGACCAAACCACTTGCAAAAAATCTTCTGTTATGCTGTCAGATCCTCCTAATGCAGCTTAGTTGTAATTTCAGTTACAGAAGTATATGCTGACAATGCTGAAAGTTGGACAGACAGATACAAAGATACAGTAGATAGATAGATAGATAGATAGATAGATAGATAGATAGATAGATAGATAGAGAGAGTGGTGCTTAACAGTTTTTAGTGCTTAGAACTTTTTACATTTCAGCATAAAACATCATCAGATCATCAGTCCTAAAAGTAGATGAAGAGAACTCAATTAAACAAATGAGACAAGGATATTATACTTGGTCATTTATTTATTGAGAAAAATGATCCAATATTACATATCTGTGAGTGGCAAAAGTATGGGAACATTTGCTTTCAGTTTCTGGTAACTGTTGATCAGTCCTGCATATTGGCTTGGAGGAATTTTAGCCCATTCCTCAGTACAGAGCAGCTTCCACTCTGAGATTTTGGTGAGTTTCTTCACAAGAACAGCTTTCTTCAGGTCCTTCCACAACATTTCTATTGGATTAAGCTCAGAACTTTGACGTGGCCATTTCAAAACATTTAGTTTATTCTTCTTTAACTATTCTTTGGTAGAATGACTTGTGTGCTTAGAGTTTTTGTCTTGCTACATGACCCACTTCAGTTTCAGATTCAGATTCAGTTCACTGACAGTTCTGACATCTTCCTTTAGAATTCGCTGGTATAATTCAGAATTCATTGTTCCATCAATGATGGCAAGCCGTTCTTGACCAGATGCAGCAAAACAGGCTCAAATCATTATGCTTCCACCACCATGTTTCACAGATGGGATAAGGTTCTTATGCTGGAATGCAGTGTTTTCCTTTCTCTAAACATACGCTTCTCATTTAAAACAAAAAGTTCTATTTTGGTCTTATCTGTCCAATAGCCTTCTGGATTGTCCACGTGATCATTGAACTGCAGACAAGCAGCAATGTTCTTTTTGGAGAGCAGTGGCTTTCTCCTTGCAACCCTGCCATGAACACCACTGTTGTTCAGTGTTTTCCTGATGGGGGTCTCATGAACATTAACATTAGCCAATGTGAGAGCGGCCTTTAGTTACTTAGAAATTCCCCAGGGTTCCTTTGTGACCTCGCGGACTATTACACATCTTACCCTTGGAGTGATCTTTGTTGGTTTATCACTCCTTGAGAGGGTAACAATGGTCTTGAACTTCTTCCATTTGTAAACAATCTGTCTGACTGTGGATTGGTGGAGTCCAAACTCTTTAGAGATGGTTTTGTCAACTTTTCAGCCTGATGAGCATCAACAACTATTTTTCTGGGGTCCTCAGAAATCTCCTTTGTTCATGCCATCTTACACTTCCACAATCATGTGTTGTGAAGATCAGACTCTGATAGATCCCTATTCTTTAAAAAAAACAGGGCGCTCACTCACACCTGATTGTCATCCCATTGATTGAAAAAAACCTGACTCTAATTTCACCTTCAAATGAACTGCTAATCCTTGAGGTTCACATACTTTTGCCACTCACAGATATGTAATTTTGGAACATTTTCCTGAATAAATAAATGACCAAGTATAATATTTGTCTCACTTGTTTAATTTGGTTCTCCTAACCCTAACCGTTTTTGTTAGGGCTTCTGTGAAAATCTGATGATGTTTTAAGTCATATTTATGCAGATATCTAGAAAATTATAAAGGGTTCACAAATTTCCAAGACCCACTGAAGACAGATAGACAAACAGACAGACTAAAAGTATGTGGACACTTGGCCATTACACTCATAAGTGCCCATTACAAAACCATGGGCATTAACATGGAGTCGGTTACCCATCAGTCAGGCACCGATATCAAGTCCTGGTGCACAGTCAGCATTCCAAATTCACCCCAAAGGTGTTCAGTGTGGTTGAGCTCAGGGCTCTGTCACTCTAGTTCTTGGCAAACCATGTCTTTATGAACTTTTGTACACAGTTTTGGGCTCTTTAGTTCCATTGAAGGGAAATCTTAATGCTACAACAGACAAAGACATTCTAGACCGTTATGTGCTTCCAAATTTGTGGCAAGAGATAGAAGGATAGCCAGATAGCTAGACAGACAGACAGACAGAGAGACCAATAGATAGAAGGGATCTAACACATTGCCACTGTCTGTATCTATTTAGTGTCCAAATATCAGTATAAATAAACAATTGACAAACAAACAAATGGGAATAGTGCACATATCATACTGTATTTGTATCTGTTCATTGTGAATAATGCATTTGTATTAGGTTGCATCCCTAATTAATAGACAGATGGATAGATTAAAAAAAAAAAGTTTAGTGTACTGCACAAAGTTTTAAGAGAAACAGCTTTTTACACAATAGTCCTTAATAAGTGTGCTTCAAAGTGCTCCTGAAGCTGCAGGAAATCAACGGATGTTTGAAATGGATGATAGTGTGCGTCCCTGTACAATTGTATCTAGCACATCAAAAACAAATCACATTTTCCTCATACTTGAGATGTTCTAGTCCTAGTTCACACCCTAAATATTCATGTGACACATGACATGCTTTCTTGCTCATTTCCCTTTTTTCTGTTGCCTCCACTAGGTCTCACCCTTCCACCTCTCCCTTCTGTCAGTGACCTGCCCTGCAGAACCAGCACACAATACCATTAAAGTGTTTTTTACCCACATTCCTGTGTTGTCATTCAGACTTTGCTGTTTACTCTGACTTTCAAGGCCGTCCCGGCTCACTAGGCCTGCTTTCACTGCCACTTCATAGGCACTGTGAGTGCCCCTCAGTAGACACTCCTCTCACCTGCACAGGTAGTCATTAACCTCATCACTCCTGCACACTGCCACACTCTTTCCTGTCAACACGGCTAATCCAGATGCCTAAAAGCGCTAAACCCCTGTTCTCAGATACTCAAGTGCCTTTAATGCCAAATGAAAGTTCTGTGGACAGATGGCAGGGTAATTTGATAAGCCGTCTTTGCTTTTTTTTTTCTATGCTTGTTGTCATTAGGAGAAGCTTAACATTTTCGCAGTTGAGGATTGGGTCAACATAATTGTTCAGGTAAAGCTATTTGGTTGCGTGTGTATGTGTGTGTGTGTGTGTGTGTGTGTGTGTGTGTGCATTCTTTAAAAGGGTAGACACATATACATATTGGTATTTATGTCATATCTTCGGCCCCTTAGCCAAGCAATAACAGGAAGATCTAACAGGCCGGACATTAGACTTTACATTAGAGCTCGAGTCTATTAGGCCCCAAAGAACTCACAATTCTGTCCTTTCCCACTGTCAACCAGGTGTGTGTGCATGTGCATCATCTAAAATGAGGAGGTGGCCACAGCAGACAACAATGACTGTGTCAACGAGAGTTCATCCAAGTCGAAGAAAGATACTGCCAGCTAAGTCAAGTCTGAACAAACACCATGACAGGAAGCTTCACACCTCTCTTATGTTGTCTTACGCTTCTCAGAACTCTTTTAGGTACCTGACAGATCTAAGAGAGGTACAGCTGCCAACTACATGCTATAGTTGACCCAAAGCCTTGTTTTTAGAGCAGCATTCCACTCACTGAAGAATGACTGACCTTCAAATTAACTCCTGGTACTTTGTTCTTTATCACATTGAACAGAGGTGCAGTGACGAGCTGTTGGTCGAATGCCAGCAGCTGTCTTTGTATTCAGACAGATGAATAAATATGTTCTGATTCAGAGATATTGGTTCATCCCCCCAGAGACTGCCTCCTTTATCTCCCTCTGCTGGTCGCGGAGCATGATGGGCATTCGTGTCCTGTACCATTCACTTCCCTATTATGTATTAAGACAGGTTCACATTAAAATTTATCATGCATATTCAAGAAGTAATCTGAAGTTTATATAGAATATGGTCCAAAACTTTTTGTTTGTTTGTTTTAATTTTCAATAAAGACAAAACCAATTTAGAGAAGAAAACAAAATCTAGAGAACTCCTAACTCTGCATTCACTCAGTTCCCAAACCCTGCTCCTCTGAAATATTTATGTACATGTCTGGGTTTTTGGTCAATGGATGAACTGAATACCTGATAGAGCTACAGAGGAAAAATGGAGGAAGTGAGGCAGAGTTGCCAGTGATGTGAAAGTGAGGATAAATCTGACAGTGTTGTAAATTCTGCAGTATATAAACAATATTTAGCATGCAGTCAACTGCATTAAAAATACCACTCTTTTAATGTATAATAAAATACACACTAATTCAATTCAATTGTATTTGTGTGGTGCTTATAACAATGGACACTGTCCAAAAGCAGCTTTACAGAAATGTAATCTAATATGTAATAAAATGAAATGTAATAAATTCTGAACATAATTTTTATTTATTTATCCCTAATGATCAAGCCAGAAGAAGGTGAATGTGGCAAGGAAAGCTCCCTAAGACAAAATGAATATATTAATAATTCCTAATTACTAATAATTGCTAATAATAATAGCATACAATGCTCTGCTAATAATAGCATAATAGACTAATAGTAGCAATAATAATGGCAAGAAACCTATAGTTTCTTAGATGCCCACTTTAGGTGTGTTGAGAGAAAACATGACGCTTCACATGCTATTCATTGCTGCTAATAATCCACAATATAATAGAACATTGTTTCCCAAATCAGTCTTTGGAGTTCCCCAGAAGGACCACATTTTTGGTCTCTACCAACTTGTAACACATGTCTAACAGGTAATTCATTGTTCTTGACTGCTTGGTTTAGGTGTGTAGAAAGAGAGATGAGAGGAAGTCACTTTAGATAAAAGATTCTGCCAAAGAAATAAATGCAAATGTAAATGATCTTCACTTGGAATCTTAGAGTAACACTTGACCCAATGCTCACTATTGAGCTTGTGAACTTTTAAACTCTAAGGGATATTAAATTTCAAAATCTAAATCTGTCTCTAACATCTGTCATCTTTCAAAACCTAAATATTTTTCAAAACTGGCAACACATTAAGTCATTAGAACCCACTGTCTTTGCTTTTCATCAACTACAAATTATCCTGAATTACACAAACTTATACCATCATCACTTCACTTACACAGTAACTTACACAGTAATATCTTTACATTTCTTCTTCCAGTCTACATTATTTCTTCCAAAACCCTGAACACCCATTCTTAGATTTTCCCTAGTGGTGAAAATGAATCTCTTCAAGCATAAAGTTCTGCCTGTTGAGTAGACAGGCTGGGGCTGTACACCCTTCAGCTGATCTGCCATTTGTAACCGTGGCCACCTGCAGCATGTCACCCTGCTACAAGGACGCGTCTCTGGAGTGAGCCTAATCCTGACAGATTACCCTGATTTGGATAGTGACCTTCAGTCTGGCTCATCAAAGACCCATGGAGCATGGAGGCTCTGGGATGGAGGATGAAAGCAGTGCTCTCTGAAAGGTACAACCTATGTTATGTAGTCCTCAGGAGGCTTGGAGCACATCTGAACAGGGCTCCCTGGAGGAATGAAGAGAAACTGTGATGGCTCTCATATGGAATAAAGTGGAATAAGTTGACTAGGTTTAGAGGATACATGGGGTGGAGATGCGTACCTCAAGCAACCTATTGTAAGAGGATTGTAAGGACAGATAACACAAAGCTTCACATGCTATTCATTACTGATGATAATCCCACATATAGTACACCAGCGTTTCCCAAACCAGTCCCAAGAAAGTCCACATTTTTGTTCCCTCTCCCAACGCCCAACACTAAGGTATGCAGTTACCACTGACTTGAGTTAGTATTAGGGTGGAAAATCGAGACTAAACTATACACTATTCGAACCCTTAAGTGTTTGTTCGTTGTCTTGGGGAACCTTTAAAGATTCTATATAGAACCCTAAAACAGAGTTTCCCTTTAAGAAAAGTGAACATTTTGTGGAAGCTAAAAGCTCTTAATTATCCAGTAAACCCTTAAAGAACCCCTGAAGAACTCTTATTTATAAGATTGCACTGTAGAGAATATGTGCCACATTTAATAGGCATATTAGTGCACATAACCCCAATACGCAAAACTCAAAAACACCAGAAAGTTGTAACCCTAGTGATATTTGAAATGGTGAGGCTATATTTTATAATCATGGAATGTAGCTTTACAGTGAAAGCTATAAGTGCAAAGGAAAAGTGACTCTGATCAGTTTCCCCTCAGCAATGGTGTTTTGGGATTTCTCATCATTTCTTTTCCTCTCCTTTAACAATAGAGAGAAGAGTGGGATGAATTGAGAAGGAAGAGATTTGCTTGAGAAAATAAACGTGTGAAATAAACACTGGATGTATTGGTGTCGTGTTTCTGTAAAAACGCAGGCCTCTACGCAGGGACCGGGTATGGTAACATGATGAGGATAATCATGTTGCTGCTGAAATTCATCTGCTCAGAGACTGCAGGCAGCAGCCAGAGAATAACACACACACACACACACACAAGGTTTATAGAGAACAGCAAAGTATGAGTGGAAGCACCCCTCTCAACACCACCTACACCACTCCATCTATATTATTGTTAGCTGGCATTGTTTATTCATGAAATCAGTCAGGTTTATGTGAGAGGAAAAAGACAAGTTGATTATTGATAATAATCTACTATATAATACTGCAGTGTGTCTTCTGAGTTTTTGGTTGAGTGAAAGCAAGTAACAAATGGAAGACCAAACACACCCACATGTTTGTCTTACTATCCTTATGAGGACCACCCATTAACATAATTATTAATGCAGCTAATCCTAATCTTAACCTCAGTAACCAAAATGAAATATTTCAACCCTTTTATTTATTTATTTATTTTTAATAAATAAAAGCTAATGTTTTTTGTACACAAAAAAAGCAGGTTTCCTCATGGGGACCTGCCAAATGTCCCCACAAGGCCAAAACTGTCAGCTATTCCTATACTTTTTGGAACATTTGGTTTCCACCAAGATATAAAAGCTATTCCCTCATGCACACCACACACACAAACTACCAGCACCCAAATAAGTCATATTAGCTGCTATTTTTTCATGAAATACAGATGTATATTTAAGGACTGAATTAGAATGAGCACAGGCATACACACACTTACACACAAAAGAAGATAATTTTAGAAAATCGTGGAAACTGATCCTTTCTCCTATATACAGCTGAACGTAACCCTAACCCAGCCTATCCTCCTAATTGTGTATGCACATTCTCCTATGGGAAACCCAGAGAGGACAATCCAAAAGCAAATTACTTCAGCAAAACTCTGCATCGCAGCATTTCACTGCTCCATTTATAACACAGCACACAAGTTGTCCAACAAAGCTCACGGCTGAGAGCCAATCAAATAGACACATGCATCCAAAGCAAGCAAGTCCAGTTCTAAAATGACAAATGAGGTCAGGGCATACTACACATAAAGTTTAGTGTAACCAATTATAGCACAGAGTGATATACCTCTTGTCTGTCAACAAAAAAAATACAATTACATTACTGTAATTTTGATGTCTTCAACTCCTCCCATACACAGTGTATCTAATTACCATGAGTAGAATCAATGACTATGTTGATGTTTTGTTGCAGTGGTGGTGGTGTGAAGTGAGGCATGATGGTGTGCGGGGGTTGGAGGAAGTATCATGTTTCAGTGTCTGCAAGTGCATATGTGTGTGAACGTGCATAAGTGTGTGTGTGTTTGTGTGTGTGTACAAGAAACTTCTCCTCTCTCCTATCTTCTCAGGTTTCCTTTCTCTCTCATCCCATCCCTTGAGTCAGAATCATCCACCTGCCTCTTGAGAGAGAGAGAGAGAGAGAGAGAGAGAGTGCACACTGAAAACAATAGTTGGCTAGGTTGCATCCCTCCTCAGGCACTGAGATTTGCATCCTCTCTTCTGAGCCTGGGAAAGGAAGTACACCTGTAACTCTAGCCTGACTCTGAAGGTTATACAGAGTCAAGTCCCTGCAACTTACTTTCTGTCTCTTTAAAAAAAAAAATTAAAAAATAAAAATCTTTGGCACCTCAATTAATCAGTACTTCTTAAGAACCTAATAATCAATTACTCAAAATCAACAGCAACACTCATAACTCTGGAAAGACATAGTCACTACAGTCGTAAGTTGTTCCAGCACTGAGCAGAGAAACAGGCATCCTGCGAAGAGCTGTAACCTTGAGTTTTCCACTGACAATCAACGTGGGGAGAGGGGGCGGTGGTACATTAAGGAAAAAGAGAGTGAAGAAAGAAAAGATCGAAAAGGTGTAAATGGAACCTGCCATTTTGCTGGCCATTCATTTCCTGGGGTATTTAAGCAAATATTATGAAGATATTATTAGATGTTGCACAGTCAATCCATCACTCTTGACAAACTCCAAATTTTAGCCTGCTCCATTCGCTTTGTCATAATTACTCCTTCAGGCTTTTCACGCTGACGTCTCTTTTTCCCACCAGCAAGTCATACGGCAGCACGAAAACACATTACCACACTAAAGTCTTCTCTTCTACAAGCAGTCACAAGCCAGGCGTTGGAGAAATAAACGTATAGGCAGGTGGAAAAAGCTAGCATGACAGACACAGCTTAGCTTAAGCAGTCAAATCACTAACATATATTACACAGGTGCAGAGAACATTAAGTGCTGGCTACGCACTGCATTGTAACAAAAGTCCTGAAACTAGGTCCAAAAATCTATAAGGCCAGAAATATCTTGAAATTAAAATCCTACTCTCATTACACACTGACGGAAACAGGTCATTAAAGTACAAGTCCAACATCCTTTATTTTATTTTTTTATTCTTTGAGAGATGTATAGTGAAAACATCAAACTATTGACAGAGCCCACTATCTTTAAGTTTGAAATGGTCAGTTCTGTAACAGATGATGAACTGCAGATATATTTGAAAGTATGATTTGAATGCTTAGCAAGTGATTAACAATATATAATTAGGATAAGCTATTTGACCATTCTTACCCTCACCAGAAACCGTTTTAAGGTCACCCAAAGTGACATAACTACATAACTTACATGAGTACTTGCTTAATCAAAAGCAAACATTTAAAAACATTTCCATGGCACTAATCCACAATGTTTCAATAATTGTCTGTTGAGGTTTCTTTCTGTAGTTCTGGGTAATTCTACATGATTACCTGTAACCTAGACCAAATCTATAACAGGTGATAAATGAACTGCGGAATTCCTTTTGTGCTTAAAATTGAAGTGCTTGTCAAAAAGGGAAGTAATACAGCCACGTCCAGTGAAAGAATGAAAAAAAAACCCTCTCAGTCCATCTTAGAGTGGCTTTTATAGAGCTCCCAGCTCGGCTTGGGCGAGGGAGATAATTGGCCGATGGATATTTCAGACACTCAACTCTCCACGTTCCAAGCTCTCTGGGTCCCAGCCGGCCGGAAGCAAGGGCTTCTGGGATAGATTTATACAGGCTCTGGCCTAAATTGCACATGTCAGGGTCGACTCGCGCTAATATTAATATTAATTCCTTTTGGACTTGGAGCTGATTCTGGCAAGCCTAGCACGTCTGGAGTTCTAAGTAGTTTTCCATGAACCTACCATAGCACTGAGGCTTTGGAGATATGATGACAAAACCGCCTCTCCCTCTCATTCTCTAGCTTTCTCTTTCACACACCACAAAACTCCACCTCTTCCTCCTCCACCTCATACTCTCTTCATAAATCTGGAGTAGTAGAAATAGTCTAAAACTGCCTGTTCAGCTGTTTTTATTTTAGGAGGACACACAAATAGGAACAGACAAAAAATGGTTATGAAATTAGGGATTTGGGTACCAAATCATACAAATAAATTGCATAATAACTAAGCAAAATATAACAGCATCTACTTGAAAAACTTATTTTTCTTGAGTTTTGAGATACTTCAGGAATACAGAGTCATTTGTTCACTAGAAGTCTGTAAATAATCAGAGCCTCAAAGGTCCTTCTGGTCTTATCACCCATAGACGCATAGCTGTCAGAAAGGTCCTTCACTGCTGATGTAGAGTCAGATTTGACGTTCCATTCATTATACATTTAGCAGCAGTGAACCGATCTGGGATCGGTTGTCTGGGGATTTTCTGTAACATGAACCTAAGCTACAGGCCTGCTTCTGATCTGTCCCCAAGCAGCCCAATCGCCCATAAACACTGCTGCTTTGAGTTCATTTGCAGTGTGCCGGCAGCCAAAGACATCATTATACCTGATCCCACAAGTGCCTCCGAGTGGTATCGAAGCTAAAAGGAAGGAGGCCTGCACTATCGCAAACAGAAGGACCCCACACTAACCCACCATGGTGCCTGGTGCTTTCACTAAGACTATTATGGGGCAATTAACAGCACACAGCAGCAGAGCTTGGTTTCTACTGCCAGAATAAACCAAATGTCATGTGATGTCATGGATGAAATGTGTTCATTTCTCAGTCCAATGCATGCCAACTACCACATGATATTTTGCAAGTTTAGCGATATTGGGTCTCCGTTTGTTCAAGCCAGCAAAAAATTTCAGGTTCAGAGGCCCAAATTTGGTTCTTCTTTGACTTAAGTAATCATCTGAATAAATAGTACTGAGATGTGAAGATTGTGGTGGCATATCAAACCTGGCAACGCTTCCCCAGCTAGGTGAAGAGAACTATTATGATCCTGATACCAATACCTGCTCTGAGCCAAAGCAGCTCCACTGTGGGATTCCATTGCATCAGAGGAATGTTAACTGCCCTGCTCATTTAACAAAGTGGTCAAAGCCACTTCACTCTCTAATACATCTTCATTAGGCTTCATTACATTCTCAGGTTCTGCAAAACTGGAAAAAAAAAAAAAAAAAAAAAGATCTTATGTGCGCACATTCTCGTGTTGGCATTGCACTTCCTCCTCAGGCAGGATGTGAGTTCAGCTGGGAGCTGATCTTATGCAGAAACAATGGCTGAAGCACGAAGTGCTACGGGAAATGCAGAAAATTACAAGTTTCTAAATCTAGCTTGGAAACCAAGCAAAACTTCACTGTACATTAATTAAAGTCACAGAATAATAAATGTGCAGAGGGTTAACACACTGTGACAAAGTAAATGCAGCCTAAATGTAGGTGCTGTGCAATGACTGTCTTTATTTAATCATTGAATTATGTTCACTTTTGAGCAACCAGCCAATGAGATATAAATATGAAAGCTCTTTGTTCACTTATTTACTCTAAATACAGAGACTGTTTGGTTGATCAATCAATTATTTTTAGCAATAATTTTTATAACATCTCATTTTAATGGGGTCTTAAAAATAACTTGATTTGCTTGAGCTTGTCACAGTGATGAAATAACCCAATCCCTGACGTCATCAGTTCTATCGCGGTGGAGAAAAAGGTTAGGTGCTGCTTCTGGAACCAGCACAATCACTTTGAATACTCCTCATATGTTCATACTTTTAATACTTTTGAGTATTCCTCTTAAGCATCAGCACAGAGTCCTTGTTTTATATATTAAAGACATTTTTTCCAAGAAATCTTTGCTTGTTTGAATTAAACCTCATCGCTCTTCTATGGCATGAGTTATTTTCACAAGCGAATATAAATACCGCTACTTTCCTCTGCCTTTTCACATGAACGAAGAGAACAAAATAAAAATAAGCAAAACCAAAAAACAGCCATGAGGCAAACATATACAACATTAAATATTCTAGTCTGCATTACAATGTTTGTTTTCATCGCAGATGTGCGGTGCATATTGAGTGCTTAAGAGGACTCCATTTCCCTCAGCATATTTTAAGACCAGTGAGCAGGCAAGGGATAAATTTAATGAGTTTTCATGAAATGCATCAGAAATACTAACTTCCACAATGTAATGTTCAGTAAGTTAATGCAAATGAATGCAAATCAAATTATGATGGATTCAGACTGAACCAGAAGACAACAGTAAAACCGACAGACTCAGCGATAAATTTACCTTGTTATTGTTCATTTATTATTATTATTATTATTATTATTATTATTATTATTATAATACAGACAGACTTATCTAGCACTAGATGACAAATCAAGCTGACAGGTACATATTACTTCATGTTACAACAATATCTAAATCTGTCGTATTATATTATTTAAACGCTCAAGGGCAGAAATACTTAACTATAACTGTAATGTGCTACTCTGGAGCAAGTTTCAAATTTTTTTGTGGAACAGCTTTACAGTCACTGGTATCTCCTTCCCTTCATTGTTTAAAGAACCAGCATGCTAATCTCAGCAGACCTTAATGGTGCTTTAGGGTTCCTTGTCACACTCAATATTACTACACCAACAGTGGAGGTGTCTGAAAATAGGCTGTTCCTCTCGGTGGAAAAGCTCCCATGAGCCAACTCGGTGCTTTGCAGCTTTTGAACTTGTCATGCCTTTAAGTTATGATACATTACAGTGTTGTGCTTGGCCTGAGTATGGATCTGCAATAATCGCTTGGTGTAAAGCTCTGGCTCACCCTGAGCTGTGCTGACGGCTCTCTGGCCTGGAAAGTACTAGTCTCTCCTGCGATGTCCAAAGGAGCACAGGCTTCATGAATGCTAAAGCTCAGGTGGAGGTGCCACAGCTGCAGTCAGTGCTGGGCCAGGGAGTGGACCCCTCCAGGACTCTGGCATAGTAGAGGGTTCCATGCTAAAAGTGAATCAAAAGCCTTGTCAAGTTCAATTTCTACAGTTGCCATCAGTGACACGAATATTCCACTAAGCAACATTCGATAAAAATGTTGAAATGATAGTGTTGAACTAAATTCCATACTGCAGGCTGAATTTGCTTTTATATTTACCAGTTTTTTACCAGTTTGAAGCAGAATTTTTCATGCAATTATGAAATGTGTTCAGATAAGTCTGCCTCCAGCTAACCAGTCCATGGCCAGCCCTTGTGCTGAATGGCAGCTGCAAGAACACTTGCACTGTTGGCAGTGTTAATAGACATCATTGCTAATTAGTGATTGTTAGCACTTGATGACAGACAGTGCTCCTCCTGCTCCCAGACTGTGAGCCGTCAGGGAGAAATAGATCATCATTAGCTGTCTTAAAAGGTGTAGGGGCCAAGCAGCACTCCAGTTAAATAGAGTACCTTCTTCCTTCCTTTTTTTCCCCCCCAACACACACACACACACACACACACACACACACACACACACACACACACACACACACACAGATTTTGAGATTTATTTGAGAACATTCTCAAAACATTTCATCAGTGGTGGAATAAATTTAATATATGATTAAAGAAATTCTAATACAGCCAAATCTAAAACGTCTAATAACATGTTAATGGTCATTTCTAGTCTGTAAAGCAAGCTGGGCAAACTGAAGTTGAAACCCCTTAGAAAATGGTTTTAATTGAAATCAGTGTAATCATGGGGATTTAAGCGTGCTACTGTCAGGGTTGCACGGTGTGACGTCAGGGTTGGAAACACAGTCCGCACGCAGACATCTCATCTGAATGCAGGTCTGCTCTCCAGTTCCAGTGGTATTGTTTTAACAGTAAATCTGTCACATTGTGACAAGCCAGCCTGACATTAATAAGGTATTATTACCTCTCATTGTTTAGAAGTAGAATCCCTTAAATGAGAAGCAATTACTCAGCAGGCCGCACGTCCTGGCTGTGAGCATTTAGCAGCTCGGAGACGTGTCAGGACCCGTCCTCCCCTGCCACTAACACTCTTCACACTGAAGCATGAGAGCCGCAGGGGGGGAGGGGGGATGGGGGGACTCATTAAACAAAGAAAAGTCAAATAGTCTAACGTTATAATCTAACACGTTGATGGGTTAATCACTTGCTGAATGTACGCTGATCACTTTTAATCCAATATGTGTCCAGTTTCACAACAGATGTGTGCACTGTACATGTGGACCGAGACTGACAGGGTGCACATTTAAGGATTTAATATTGGAATTTTGGCTTTAATAGGATTTGCAGCCAACCAAACGTTTTAAGCATGGTGTAAATCACTATGCTCTTACAATATAAAACAACACACAAATAAACTTACATCACTTAAGTACATAATCACATTTACACCTTTACACTGTCCTGCAATGTCAGCAGAAAAAAGATTACCTCTGATTCCCAAAAAAAAAAAAAAATCCCCAAACAACTGTAAACTGCACTTTCCATGCAGCTGATCACAACAGTCACAATAACACGTTTTATAAATATGATTTGCACCAAGATACTGTTCCTTTAACATGTGGCCCCAATCTAAGCAGAATACGAAGAAAATTAGAAACGGCAAACATTTCAGCGTACTCTGGAACAGGTCACAGCATGTGTCTCTGGGCATCATAGGTTTTCCCCCTTCTGTGCATATCCCCTCTTCCTTCCTATGACCGGGGCAGCAGTGCTCACTTAGAGGCTTGGATATGAGATATGCATATGAGAACAGCTAAGTGTGTGCCAGGAGGTCTACAGAGAGGTTGCCTGATAAAGGCTTCTCAACCCTGGGACCAATGAGGTGTGAGAGTTAAAACACAACTTCCTAGCTTCATCTGTCAATCACAAGCTACTAAGGGCTGTGCCAGTGACCCTGGAAGAGGAAGAGGTCCACCGAGTCCGCAAAAAAATCCAGTTGGGGAATTCACAAAGCATTAAAGTGAAGTGTGAGAAAGGAGGTAAGGACAAGGAAAGGAAAGGAGGGCAAATTACTTGTATAATGCAGTTTGTTAATATGCTTGTAAGTGTTGATACAAAAACAAAGACGAAAGTGAAGGAGCGCGATATGTATTACTTTTATGTTTCCAATTTCCATGGTTTGTATCTGACAAAAGGAAAAGGAAAAATACACATATCCATATATGGAACAAGGCAATTCGTTCTCCTTTCTCTGCCATCTTGTTATGAAGAGAGGAACACCTGAGCTTCTGTGAAAATATTTCGTCTGTCCAAGGTTCACTGCTGCAGGGCGCCTTCTCAATAGCATCTCTCTTTCTCATAATCAGTCTAAAGACATTATCCACTTACTGGAGATGAGCTGAGAGGCTGCGGGGGATACGCCACCGCGCTAACACAGTTAGTCTAATGGCCACCAGTGAAGGAGCCTAATGAATTTCAGCTCTGAGCGAGTGAGGAGAAGGAGGGGAAGGGAGCCCAGGGAGAGATGGGGTGCTCCTGGGGCTTGCTAATCGGATGCTCATGTGGAGATTTTGATATCGTGCTCATTTTGGGGACAACAGCTTTTATAAGCTCTGTTGACAAGGTGCAGCCTAATACAAACAGCCACCCGCTTGCCCTGAGGGCTCAGAATGCAGCTGATGAGTGAACTATATGAGTGAGAAGACAACAGTTTCATAAGTGCAATGATAAAAATCAATAGAATATTCTTCATATATCAGTGGCCAGTACAAAATTGAAAATATAGCAGATTTTAAATAGTATATTATATATATAAATGATCATTTTCCCTATAGATTTAATAAGTCAGTTTACAATAGAGTATAAGCTCATATGTTAATTTTTTTTTTTCTTCCAAATTCTTGCAGCCTCAAAACACCTTCATTTACTTATACAAATTACAAAAACATATGTACTCTAGTTTCCTCCCCAGTCCAAAGACATGCTTGGTAGGCTGATTGGCATTTCCAAATTGTCTGTAGTGTGTGAATGTGTATGCAGTTGTGGCTTGTGATGGGTTGGCTAACCATGGATAGGCTCCAAGCTCCCCTGCGACATTGTGTAGGATAAGTGGTACAGAAAATAAATAAATGGATGGACATATATATTTTTTTTGGCCAACCTGCCAATTTCTTCATTGCAGTAGAACATGCACACATTGCAACATTTTTTGTTCACCATTGCTGAACTTAGAAGACTTCCTAATTCATATCAACTGTGGATGAACTTTTCTACTGCGAATTAATCCTACATGTAACCATGAGACAGTATAGAGACACAACAAATCTAAAAAACACACATTCATTATCATACAGCTCTAAAAGAAACAAGAAGTGTTATTCAATACCATTGTCATTTTGCTTTGTAGTCTCCTTTACCATCGCTTGTTTCATTTTGTTATCCTTTATTCTTTACTAAGAACAGCCAAGCTTAATATCCTTAAAAATGACTGCTATCCATCTCCTACCTTTACCTGAGTCCCAAATAACCCACCATATATAAACTCCTCACAGCACATGCAACACAAAGTAATTCAGCAGCAACGTCCATCCACTTTACTTTAAGCGTACTCAGCTTGAGGACCTAATTAGAGGTCATTACTACCTCTCCAGCATAGTGCATGCTCATGGTCATTGTTATAGAGGTTGGGCTCTTGTAGATGCTGTGTGTTTATGAGTATATTTCTTGGAAAGCACATGAGCCCCTCTGACAGGTTTTTCCAGACATGCTCCAACCCACCTCTGTGGGAAATCTGACAACAGCTCATAAAACCAAGGTTCCAATATTTTGCCATTGCAAATTTATTTCCATTTGCATATAAATTGAATATGTGCACACTTAAAATTGTTCTGTTCATCTACTAAAAATTATGCATCATAATAATCTGAGAGGAAGGTGCTTAGCCAGTATTCCAAACTATACCTATTGTATAAACTAGCAGATTAAAAATGACTGCATATTGTGTTTATGTAGAACAGGGGAGGTCTGGTGTATTTATACTAAGGAAGAGCTGCTCTCTTGCCTTCCTCACTTCATTTCACACACTAACTTTAATCACCCCAAAGTCCCTTTGCACACTTGGTGTGCCTGTTTAAATTACATCTGCATCCTTTTATTTTTCTTAATCTAGCTAATGAAATACTAGGTAATGGGGTAAGATTGGGAAATGACTCAACATAGATGAGTGCATGTGCTTTCTCAACCACCCAAATTAATCAGCAGGAGAAAGAGCCATAATGAAATACCATGTACAGAACTGGCTGGAGTGCAGCGAGATCCATCTTGTACCACTGAGATCACTGCTCCATCCTGACGCATCTGTCCTCTAGGAGGTCTCAATAATGCCTGTTCCCAAAGCTGAGCAACATATCAGCCTCTCAGGGACATAAATGGGACAAGTGGATGCGTGGCTTTGAACCCATACTCAAATCCACAAGCTGTACCCCTGGGATAGACTTGCACTCTCCTTTTCTATGGATTTCGGTTACACAGCACAGCAAGGCCCGACTTCATCCACACCTGCTCTTAACAGAGTGTGCAGAGTAGCAGCATCAGCTCAGCCAATGGACTTGATGGCTCTCTGGATGGTGGCGGCAATGAAGCTGCCACTTAATTGGCTCTTATACTAGCTGACTCACGTATTGAAGCTGTGACTGAAAGGTTTGTAATGACACAGGTGACTATGGGGATGCTCCACCAGTGCTGACTGCTCATAAGCTGAGAGGATTGAGAAATGCAATGCGCACACGGTGACCAAAATGAACACGCTCGCAAGAGGACTGTAACGAAAAGACAGAAAAGCACTTAAAATAGACAGGCCTATACAAAGGAACATTAACCAGAAAACAACACCTTAAGAAAAACAAAACAAATGAGCAAATATGCTTCATTTTCTAATAGACTCCATGTAGGATGATAGTCCACTTATGAGAACAGAACCACTGTGATGGATAAAACCAATGAAAAATCTCCAGATGAGGGACGAACCCCTGCTACTGCATCTTGCTCTGATGAAACATCTCCATAACAATAAGCAACAAATTGTGAATTTTATACCCTGACTTGCAATTCTCGGGGCTCAGGGTATTGCGGGTTCTTGATTGATCAATATTTTAATTTAAGCCACATATATACAAACAGATTGGATAATAGAGAAGAGGGAATATGGGAATAATTTTGAAGAGGCTGATTAGCACGTCGTTAACTTGGGATAATAGGGTTTAACGTTTCCCCATGGCTCCCTAAATCATATTGCAGTCTGGAAGCTGCTTGGACAACCCTTTTCCTCCCATTTTCTAACAGACTGTCAATCAAACATTTCTCAGTCACTGTTATAGCAACACTATCTTGAGCATTGCTGGAAGAAAAAAAAAACAACAAAAAAAAAACATCTACAATGCAATTTTTCACAAAACATTTGACAGTTTTTACCCAAAGTCCGATGAAAAAATCAGGAAACGTCTTCAGGAAATACTTCAGGGTTATTTCAGCAGAAATTCTGTTAGATTTATTTTGGGATTTGCACGTTTGATTGTTCTTGAAAGGATTGGCAGATGAAGACCCAATGATCATCAATCATCAAATTACCGCTCACCTAACCCTCCCTTGCTACTGGTAACCTGCCAATTCCCGCCAGCCAGCTCTACCCTATCATACAACAGCTACCAACCGGAGAGGGTGAAAGCTAACATGTGCTTCCTTTGCATCTTTTTGAACTGCTCCTCATGTTGAATCTTAGGGCAGCATAACAGATTCAGAGGGAAGCACTACCTGCCCTCTTTCTACAAATATGTGCTCACAGATACCCAAGTTTGGCTGGTGAGAGAGTATGGCATCCCACACACCCAGAGAGGATGGCCAACTTTGCTCCCTTGGCTCCCAGTCACGGATGGTTGTGGCATTGTCGGGATTTGAACTTGTGATCTCCCAAGGATAGGCGAACACTTTCTGCTGTACCATTGGGAGGGCCCCAGTTACCATTGGTAACTCAGCTATTGGTAAGTGCTCTTAATTTATTTTAATTTAACTTGACATAGATTATGTATATTTTATTACATGATATTATAAAAGCACAGAACACAGAAATACAGATAACTCTTTAATTATGTATTGTCAAGGACATTTAACTGAACCATTATTCATTAGTGTTAACTACAAAATCAAAAATAACTTCTAAACAAGTTTTGAACTTGAGCTTGGCAGCACAATGCAATTACTTGGGTAGGACCAGGCCTATAGGTGAATGTGAATTACAAAGAGTTTTTAGATTTTGCCATTACTTATTATAAGTAGAATGTCAAATGTTTACTTTGATCTGGGCATCCTATCGGAGAACCCTAATTAGGTCCAAGGTGATCCGGTTCCTCTGAAGATCCACGTTTATAACCCGAACTTCAACTCGCTCTCCTGGTCCTATAGCTAGACTTCTTCGCCTCTTGTCAGCAGGCAGTTTATCTTGAGTGATGTAGCGCATTGGGATGAGGCCCGATCGGCCCACTCCTATGTCCACGAACGCCCCAAATAAAGCAGTGTTTTCCACATGCCCTGTTAGAACCATGCCCTCATGGAGATCATTCATGGACACAATACTTCGCTTAAACACTGCTTGCTCAAAGTCTGCGAGAAGAGGAGAAGACACCAAAATTTAAGACCAAGGATGGAGAGAAGAAAGAGAGTAAAGATGTTATTAAACATGTTAAAGCAAATTCATTTTACATTTTCAAAGATGTTTTCTAAGACACAGCAAAAACACTCATCTAAGACCTAAGAGTTAGCTGGAGCTGCCTAAAGCAAGTGAAACTGCTACTCCTCATACCATCAAACTTCTGAGGCCTGTCTCAGAATTAATTTTGTCTCTTCTAGGGAAACTTTCTTTGGGAGGTGCTTTTAGATAAACACAGCCTCTCCACAGGCTCTGCAGTCCAAAAAACATTCATCTCTGATTATTCTAATCCGGGACATCTTACCAAACGCAAGGTTCACATGGCAGCTATTTGTACAGCTGGCTATGAAGTGAGCCTCATCAGGACTCGAAGAAGTGGAAGTGAACCTGCAAATTCCTGACAGAAAAGGTAGTATCCCAGGCACCATGCTGCACACGGCTTTGATCACCTTGGTTAATGAGTTTCCCCTGCACCAAGCCTAATCAAAATACTTAATATTAACATTAATTATGCTCTAGCGGTAAAGACATTAACATGAACACTTCTACACCATACCCGGAGAACAGTGTAATGTCACAGCACTGAGGGTAGTTTTAAAATCAGGATGGGCATTTGCTGGGTTTAATTCTCACAGTAAGTAGCTGGGGTTTCACCACTGGAAGAGCATAACTCTGCTTTTGTCTTTAAGCCGCCCTCTTTCTCTCTCATTAATGATATATCTGTTGGCAGCACTGCTTTAATAACTTGGGTCTTCCCCCAAATTACATGGCAAGACTTCAAAAGCTTGGAGTACCGCCCAGATCTCGCACAGACCAGAGAGAGAGAGACTCTGGGGAGAGGAGTAGACAATCATAGAGAGGGAGAGAAAGGAACAGACAGAGACACAGAACTCTCTTTAATCTGTCTGAAATATGGTCATGTGGGGAGAGTCCTTTGGTCTGTCTGAGCATCTGTGCATGTGTGTATTTCGTGAAGGCAAAGCATGTGCTGAGTAGTGCAACTTCCAATGTTACGAAATGATGTTTCAGTAAACTATTACACATTATTACAGCACTATAATAATTAAGATGGAATCCAAATTAAACACATCAACAAAATACCCAGCATGCCCAGTATGATTTTGGTTATCTCAGCGACTGCCAGCAACCAGAGGTATTAACTAATAAAGAAAACTAAACCTCTGTAAAACAGAACAGTGAGTGTGCACAGAGATGATCTAAAGCAGGGTCGGTATATGCTGGATCCTTCTTACCCTGACGGATGTCAAAGCCAGGTGGTTGAGTGAGGCCTTCCACAATGAGCTGCAAAGTTTCAGGGCAGGTGTTGAGAGTCTGGGCCAAACACTCCAGACTACTGCTCATAACTGTGCTCTTAACTTGCTGCTGGAGCTCTGTGCTACCCAGTTGATCCAAACTACCACCAATCTGAGACAAGAACCTGGAGAAACATCACAAAAAAAAAAAAAAAAAAAAATTCTTCAAAATGAGGAGTTCAGAAAATGAGGAAGTTCACTGATAAAGTTCATTACAAATGCACTGTTTCAAGAGAGAGCCACGTTAACATTAAAGACTATGTAATGTATGTAAGTAAAGTTCACAAAGTCCAGAGAGATGCTGTTTTAATGAATGGCGTTTTAATAGAGCTCCCCAGAGGCCAGTGGACATGGTGGATAAATGTTGTCTCTACCTCTTCAACCTCATATTCCAACTCAGCCTGGGAAGAGATATCTGACGTGCAAGAAAGGAGGCGAGGAAAAGGGAGTAAAGGTGAGACTAATTATACTCTAAATCTTGATCTCCAGGGTCCCAAAGATGAACAGTCTGTCTCCTTCTATAAATCAAGTCGATTTGCAAGTATATCAAGAAGGGCCACTGGTGGGGCCTCAGTGAGACAACAGAAGCACTCCCTTGAACCAAAGCCCGACCTAACACAGAGCAGATCCAGACGCAAGGGTTTACCTCACGTGAGACTAGCAGCCATAACGTGGAACAGAGAACCGGCAAAATGTCTTCAGCTATATACTATATAACACAGGAGCAGCTAGCTCTCAGGAATGAGCCCAGTTGTTAAAAGAACCACATACTTTTACAACACTTTTTTTTTTAAAGCACATAGTTTATGATCAAGTTACAGATATTTTGTATCAAATATATTAGAACATATTGGAATAAAAATAAATAAATAAATAAATAAAAACCGATTAAAAAAAAAAAAAAAACTCCACCATACTAGTTTCTGTTTTACATAACTGACAGTTGATTTTACAGAGCTGAATAAAATAACTGATTGTACAGTGCTGTGAAAAAGTATTTGCCTGATTTCTTCTGTTTGTGTAAATCTCATACTAAATTGCTTCAGGAATTAAAACTAAATCTAAGATAAAACAAAGGCAAGCTGAGTGTAAACAAAATAAATTTTTTAAATGATAATGTTATTTATTGGAGCAAAAAATTTATCCAATATCAACTGGGCTTGTGTGAAAATATATTTGCCCTCATAGTTACCGATTACCCAAATCTATAAAACTGCATTCATAATGGGGTTCAGCTGGACTAGATGCAACCAGGCCTGATTACTGCAAACCCTGTTCATTCAAATCAACACTTAAATAGAACTTTTCAACAGCATGAAGTTAGTTAAGAGGTCTTACCCGGTAACACACTGTGCCAAAGTTGAAAGTAATTCCAGAAATGATGAGGAAGAAGGTGACTGAAATACATCAGTCTGGGAAGGGTTACAAAGCTGTTTCAAAGACTCTGGGACTCTAAAGAACCACAGTGAGAGCATTTATCTCCAAATGGAAAAACTCCACTATCAAAAAGACACTGGGTAAAAATGGCATCCATGGAAGAGTGGTGAGGTGAAAACCACTGCTAACCTAGAAGATTATTAAGGCTCATCTGAATTTTGCCAAAACACACCTTGATGATCCTCAAACCTTTTGGGACAATGTTCTGTGGACTGATGAGTCTGAAGTGGAACTGTTTGGAAGACAGGAGTCCCATTACATCTGGCTTAAAAGAGCATCATACCTACGGTCAAGCAGGGTGGTGGAAGTGTGATGGTGTGGGGATGCTTTGCTGCTTCAGGGCCTGGGCAACTGGCAATAACTGAGGGAAACATGAATTCCGCTCTTTACCAGAAAATCCTACCGGAGAATGTCTGGTCTTCCTTAATTTGTCCGTAATTTGAAACTCAAGAGCAACTGGATTATACAGCAAGATAATTATTCACAGCATAGGAGCAAGTCCACCTCTGAATGGCTCAAAATGAGCCAAATTAAAGATTAAAGTTTTGGAGTGGCCTAGTCAAAATCCTGACTTGAACCCAATGGAGATGCTGTGGCAGGATCTTAAATGGGCAGTTCATGCTCAAAAACCCTCCAATGTGGCTGACCTAAAGCAGTTCTGCAAAGTGGAAGGGGCCAAAATTCCACCACAGCACTGTGAAAGACTGAACACCAGTTAGTGTTTGGTTACAGTTACTGCTGATAAAGGTGTCACAACCAGAGTCTACGTTTAAGGGGGCCATTAGTTTTTCACAAGGGTGATAGGTGTTGGATAACTTTTTCCTTCAATAAAATAAATAAATAAATAAATAAATATTGTATTGTGAGTTTACTCTTTGTTTTATGCTGTATTTTATTTGAAGATTTAAAACGATTTAGTATGAGATGTACAGAAAAAACAGAAGAAATCAGGATGGGGCAAATACTTTTTCACAGTGCTGTGCAACTGAGTAAGACCTTGTATTATGTTTGATAAATTCTAAAATAAAAATGGATGGCTGTGGAATGCTGGATTGTGGGACACACAGTTGAGCCAGACTGCTGATGGATAGCGGTCGCCGTGGCAGCCTGACGCCAGCTAGCCACCGCAGCTGTCATCAGCATGAGTGACAGGGCAGGTGGACCCAGACTCCACCTACTTCCTGTAGCACACAGAGACACATTTATGTAACTCACATATGTGCTGTAACGGAATTCAAACAGAATACTTCTCCCAACACATAGTTTTTAGTTCTTTGTGAGGACATACACTAGTAGATGAATGACACTGAAACGACTGCAATCGTCATAAAACCTAAGCAGGGCGATACAGAAAAAAACATATGCTACTTAAGGACAATCACACAATACATTAAACACAATCAATGCCATAATAAACAAAAGTTGCACAAAAATCTTGTATAAAAGTGTCATTGGAACTGTAGACGGAATGGTGTTTCGGGCAGATGAGACAAAAATCAAACATATTTGACAAAAAATATGAAAGGCTTTTTTGTAGCTAGTAGCCTTGGGGCTCTTGTGAAGTTTGATGGCATCATGATCTTTTATACCCTAAACGGCTGCCTCTGCCAGGAGGTTATAGTAGAGCTTTTAGCAAACATAAATCTAAATAAACACAAATGGTGTGGTAAAGCAATATTGCAAAATCAATATGCAATGGGCATCTCAGTCTCCAGATTTTAACGCTACTAAAAAGCCCTGTGGTCTGAAATGAAGTGATCAACTTACATGTATAAACCTAAGAATATAATGGTCCTGTCTATACAGCATAGAGGACTGTTCGAGATCAATCTATAAAAGGTCTCCAACATTGTGTACACATATATATATATATATACATATATATATATATATATATATATACATATATATATATATATATATATATATATATATATATATATATATATATATATATATATATATATATATATATATATATACATATATATATATATATATATATATATATATATATATATATATATATACATATATATATATATATATAAAATGAAGCACTACCCAAGGAAAGGACATTTAAAAAAAAAAAAAAAAAAAAAGCATTAAAGCAAAACTACAGTGTCCCAATTTATTTGTAATTACATATGTATACAGAATAAAAGACAAAAAAAAAAAAAAAAAAGAATTATATATCCATTCATTTTCTGTACCGCTTATCCTACACAGGGTTGCAGGGAGCCTGGAGCCTATCCCAGGGGACTTTGGGTACAAGGAAGGGGACACCCTGGATGGGGTGCCAACCCATCTCAAGGCACAATCACATACACACACAACAGAAAACTTGGAAATGCCAATCAACCTACAATGCATGACTTTGGACTGGGGGAGGAAACCCCCAAAGCATGGGGAGAACACACAAACTCCACACACTCACAGGGCAGATTTTACATTATTATATATAATGTGACACTCATTAGCCACTTTATTAAGAACACCTGTACATTCAGGCAATTATCCAACCAACAGGAAGAAGTGGTATGCACAAATATAGCTACAGGTCAAGCGCTTCAGTTAATATTCATGTCATACAGTGATATTTGGAAAAATGTGATCTTAGTGACTTTGCCCCTGACATGGTTGTTGGTGCAAGACAGGCTGGTATTTCAGAAACTGTTGATCTCCTGGGATTTTCACGCACAAGTCCATATATGGAATAGCACAAAAAACTAAACAAAACAAAACAAAGAAAGAGTTCTTTGAGTGAAAATGCCTTGTTAAAGAGAGGTCAGAAGAAAATCGCCAGACTGGTTTGAGCTGGCAGGAAGGCTATGGTAATTAGCATTCTTTACAACTGTAGTGTGCATCTCAGAATGCACACCACATCGAGCATCCATGCAAATGGGCTACAACAGCAGAAGTCCACATCAGGATCCAATCCTATCAGCCAAGAACAGGAGACTACAATGGTAACAGGCTCAATGAATCTAGACAGTTCAAGATCATAAAAAGACCTGGCAATGTTTTTTCCAGCATAAAAAATTTACAGGAACTATTTGAAGGTAATCCAGAAAGGTCACTGCAATCCTCTAAGGAGTCACGAAGGAGTCAGTGAAAATTGGATCCCTAGTATAGTCACACGGCTGCAACCCAGTTTGTACACACGGTTTTCAGTTACATCCAACACCACCACATTCACTGGCAGCCACATGTTTTCAGGAGAGCCAATCAAGGATTGTGTGTGTGTAAGAATTAATCAATTATGCCTAACAGTAGAAGGTGGTTAGGCTTAGGTTTAATGGTTGGTGTTTGATGATACAAGTCATGGTACACATTTCAGAGATATCATGTATATCATCTGTAACAATGAGCATCTTCATTCTGAGTTAGTACTAAGAATGCCATTTTATTTATTTTTGTAAATACTGAATAAAAATTGTGTTTATAACACACACACACACACACACACACACACACACACACACACACACACACACACACACACATACATATACAGTATCTCACAAAAGTGAGTACACCCCTCACATTTTTGTAAATATTCGATTATAACTTTTCATGTGACAACACTGAAGAAATGACACTTTGCTACAATGTAAAGTAGTGAGTGTACAGCTTGTGTAACAGTGTAAATTTGCTGTCCCCTCAAAATAACTCAACACACAGCCATTAATGTCTAAACCGCTGTCAACAAAAATGAGTACACCCCTAAGTGAAAATGTCCAAATTGGGCCCAAAGTGTCAATATTTTGTGTGGCCACCATTATTTTCCAGAACTGCCTTAACCCTCTTGGGCATGGAGTTCACCAGAGCTTTACAGGTTGCCACTGGAGTCCTCTTCCACTCCATGACGACATCACGGAGCTGGTGGATGTTAGAGACCCTTTGCTTCTCCACCATCCGTTTGAGGATGCCCCACAGATGCTCAATAGGGTTTAGGTCTGGAGACATGCTTGGCCATTCCATCAGCTTCACCCTCAGCTTCTTTAGCAAGGCAGTGGTTGTCTTGGAGGTGTGTTTGGGGTCATCATCATGCTGGAATACTGCATACTGATCATGCTCTGCTTCAGTATGTCACAGTACATGTTGGTATTCATGGTTCCCTCAATGAACTGTAGCTCCCCAGTGCCAGCAGCACTCATGCAGCCCCAGACCATGACACTCCCACCACCATGCTTGACTGTAGGCAAGACACACTTGCCTTTGTACTCCTCACCTGCCACCAAACAGGCTTGACACCATCTGAACCAAATAAGTTTATCTTGTTCTCATCAGACCACAGGACATGGTTCCAGTAATCCATGTCCTTAGTCTGCTTGTCTTCAGCAAACTGTTTGTGGGCTTTCTTGTGCATCATCTTTAGAAGAGGCTTCCTTCTGGGACGACAGCCATGCAGACCAATTTGATGCAGTGTGCAGCGTATGGTCTGAGCACTGACAGGCTGACCCCCCACCCCTTCAACCTCTGCAGCAATGCTGGCAGCACTCATACATCTATTTCCCAAAGACAACCTCTGGATATAATGCTGAGCACGTGTTATAGTTATATAAATGCTATAGTGCTTTTATCCAAAGAGCTTTACACCGTGTCTCATTCACCCATTCATACACACACACACACCAATGGTAGCAGAGCTGCCATGCAAGGCGCTAAGTTGCCATCGGGAGCAACTTGGGGTTCAGTGTCTTGCCCAAGGACACTTCGGCATGTGGAGTCATGCGGGCCAGGAATTGAACCACCAACTCTACGATTAGTGGACGACCCGCTCTACCCTGAGCCACAGCCGCCCCCGTATATATATAGCTTAAGAGTACACAATGTTTCCAGGGAAACAGGACATTTTGGGGTTCTTCATCAGTATTTACTTTATATAACCTGATTTGTGCAGGTCACAACTGCATATTTAGCCAAAGGTGATAATAGTGGTACCAGAGAGAACTGAACTAATATGTATATATACATATAGGTCCATATATATTTGGACACTGACACAAGTTTTGTTATTTTGCCTGTTTACCAAAACATATTAAAGTTAGTTAAATAATGAATATGGGCTTAAAGTGCAGACTCTCATTTTTAATTTAAATGTATTCACATCCACATTGGAGGAAAGGTTTAGGAATTACAGCTCTTTAATTTGTAGCTCCCTCTTTTTCAAGGGACCAAAATTACTTGGCCATTCGACTCAAAAGCTGTTTCATGGACAGGTGTGGACTATTCCTTTGTTATTTCTTCATCAATTAAGCAGGTAAAAGATATTGAGTTGATTCCAGCTGTGGCTTTCTCATTTGGAAGCTGTTGCTCTGAACCCAAAGCATGCGGTCAAAGAAGCTCTCAATGCAAGAGAAACAGGCCATCCTTAGTTTGCAAAAAAAATATTAAAAATCCATCAGCGAGATCACAGGAACATTAGGTTGGTACAATAGTTTGGTACATTCTGAGAAAAAAAAAGAAAAGAAGAACACACTGGTGAGCTCTGCAACACAAAAAGGCCTGAAGACAACAGTGGTGGATGATCATAGGATCTTTTACATGGTAAAGAAAAAACCCTTCACAACATCCAGCCAAGTAAAGAACACTCTCCAGGAGGCAGGCATATAATTATCCAAGTCTACCATAAACAGAAGACTTCACGAGAGCAAATACAGAGGGTTCACCACAAGGTGCAAACCATTCATAAGTCTCAAGAGTAGAAAAGCCAGATTAGACTTTGCCAAAAAAAAAAAATCTAAAAAAAACAACAAAAAAAAAGCCAGCTCAGTTCTGGAAAAGCATATTTTTTGGACAGATGAAACTAAGATCAACCTGTACCAGAATGATGGGAAGAAAAAAGTATGGAGAAGGCTTGGAATGGATCATGATCTGAAGCATACCACATCATCTGTAAAACAGTGTAGGAAGTGTGATGGTATGGGCATGCATGGCTTCCAATGGCACTGGGCCACTAGTTTTTATTGATGATGTGACAGAAGATAGTGTATAGGAATATACTGTCTGCTCAGATTCAGCCAAATTCAGTGAAATTCAGCCAAATTAATTGGACGGCGCTTCACTTTACAGATGGTTAATGACCCAAAACATACTGCAAAAGGAGTTTTTTTTAAAGCAAACAAGTGGAATATTCTGCAGTGATCAAGTCACTCAACTGATCTCAACCTGATCGAGCATGCATTTCACTTGCTGAAGACAAAACTAAAGGTAGAAAGACCCGCAAACAAAAAAAAGCATCACAAAGGATGAAACCCAGTGTTTGGTGATGTCCATGGGTTCCAGACTTCAAGCAGTCAGTGCCTGCAAAGGATTCTCGACAAAATATTAAAAAAGAACATTTAATTTATGATTATGTTAATTTGCCCCAATTACATTTCAGCCTTTGAAATAAGGGAACTGTGTATAAAAATGGTTGCAATTCCTAAATGTGTCATATGACATTTTTGTTCAACCCCTTGAGATTATATATAAAACAAATATATAATGAATAATTATAATATTATATTATATATAATATAATATATAATAAATTCTTATGAGAATCCTTACTATGCAATCATTAACAGTTCAGAAGTTGCCCTGGGTTTAGTAAAACAAAAAAATAACCCATGCCTTTCCATGTGAGTTTGGCTCTGAGTTATGAAGTGCTGGGAATACAGAAACACCCACATGCACACAAAGTTGACGAATTCCAATGTGTCTCCCAGCTTAAGCAGCCTCTATGTGGTTATGTCTGTACTTCAGTATCACTGCACTGGGTCACATGGGAGGTGTTGCATACAGTATATCTGCAGCTGGATCTGCCACTGAACTCAGATCAGAACAGGCTCTTTCAACCAAACTCAGTTGAGAGTTGATAGTAAGATCAAATCTGGCCCAAGAGGATCAGCAGAGAGTTAGAGATCATGTTATACTCCTGGGCTCCATTTACCATCTCTGTAAATCAACCGCATGCCCGCTTTCAGCTACAAACATCCTCCCCAACACAGTCACCCCACCCCTGTGTTGTTCATCAGAGCCGCTGTGTCTCTGTAGCCGTCTCCCCAGAGCTCAGGGGGCCGCAGGAGCCCAGCCGTGCTGGCAGAGAGGAGAGCTGCAGTGCTGCACTCTGGCTGATTTATGAAGAGACGTTTTGCGGGTGTGGGAGGTGGCGTCCCATCAGGCCACAGGCTCGGGTTTCCCCTGGTGTGTTTGTGTTTAGAGGAGCGAGCGGAGCACGATGCTGCTTCGCCATGGGCCTAATGAAAAGCAGCTCTGCTCCAAATACACAGGCCATGCGGTGGGCCTTGAAAGCGAGGCTCTCCAGACTAAGACATCGGAAGTTTGCATTCGCTCCCATTTACTCTTCTAAGATGGTGTTCTGTAGGCAAATACTCGACAGCACACATTCTGTAAGAACTGTATAGATTAGGGCTAAAAAAACAACAACTTTAAAGTGCCTATGAAATCAAAAATTGTGGTTTTTGTACAAATCTCCTGGTGTTGTAGACAGAAATAAGATGGCATAGATTTTAAAAAGTGACAAATGTGTTTTGTAGATATTCTTATTTAAATTTGAGTGTTTAACATTTCTGGGGAAAACAGCAAAACATTTTGATGATGCCATCATCTAATTCGTGTCCCATCAAATGCTTTTTGGAACGCATATCCATGAAAACGGCAGGTATCGCTCTACAGTAGCTGCTAATTAGCATCAAACATGGGTCGTTGTAGTTTTGGTTGTGCAACTTCCTGCACATTATTCTCTATCCAAATCATCCCTTGAGTGCCAAAAAATAGGTGGAGTTTATTTGTGTGTGGGTCAAGGCTCATTCCCCCTTCGAAATCTCTCGATCTCAGCTCAAATGTAAATCATGGTCTAATTCACTGAGATACACAGTTAGCATGCTGATAATTTAGAGAGAGAAATACGGACAGCCAGCCAGACAGACAGAGAGCGAGAGATAGAGAGAGAGAGAGAGAGAGAGAGAGAGCGCTACATGCCCCCACTCCCTCACTTCCTGTTTCAAAAGGAAATACATCAACAAGCAGAATCAAATCATAGCTTGAGTCATTTCATAGGCACTTTAGACAGCCAAGCTGTAAGCACTCACAGCTGTGAGCAACATGTTCAATGCCAATTTACACACTCGGTATTTATACAGTTGTTTTTTGGACAACTGTATAACCCTTGTTTTTTGGAACAAAAATATTTTTTCCCCCATATAATTTATCTTTCATTATCTCACAACCAAGACTACTAATTCTGTTCCAGTTTGAGTATTATTGGCTAGGCTAGTCTGCCAAAACATTTACTATGCCCAAAAGATGCTGAAGCAAAGTCAGCTCATATACTAAACACCAACTTATATGCTGCTTTGCACTTTCATGTTGGCTACATCTCTCAGGGGGATATTTCGATAGGTGTGTAATCATCTTTGGCACACGTGTCTAGTTTTTTCCTTTGGAAATCCATCAAGGGTCAGTTTGTGTGTGCACGTGATGTGGGGGTGGTTCCCAGTGGTAGGGGTAAGAGTATCAGGTTCATCACATTAGAGCAACACGATCCACCATTACTGCTTGCTGGCCCATGCTATTCAGAGTGGCCATCATGCAACAGTCACTCCCAGAGTGAGAAGAGAGTGGGCGCACAGTGCCTGCCCAGGCACAGTGCACGTGTCTGACTTCAAACCTTTTTTGTTCGTCCTCACTAATCTTGCATGATGTCACATCCGCCAAACATTCCCAGGGCTGATTTATATCTAAAAACAGAGGCATGAAAAAGAGTGCAGAATAGAAGAAAAGACTGATGAGTCCAATGCAGTAATGGGCTATAGATTGTTGGGAATACGTCAAGCTTGTCATTGTCATTATAAAGCCATTGCTCAGATGACCTGCTTGCATCATTAGTTATTTCATTCCAGCTCAGACGGAGACCATTCGGCACACTTTATTAACAATAATGCAAATTCCTGCCATACTCCCTGAAAACTCCGCTTTAGGTCTGCTACATTAGCTGGGGAGTACATTACTAACTCAGCACTGCTGGTGGCCATGTTTAATCAAACCCTGTTTTTCCAAGAAAAATAGGCCTAGGCTCACAGTGACAACTGGAGTCTAGAAGAACATCCATTAGCACAGCATTTGGTAACGATAGAGTCTGTCAATAATACAGCAGTCAGCTAGGGAGGCTTTTCTGCCTGGTTTAGTAGGAAATGAAGCCGAACGGAGAGAAAGGAAAACAAACAGAAGGAGAGTGAGGCAGGAGGATATGACAGGGTGATTATTCCCCCTCTCCATGCCCCTAAGTGGCTTTATTAGACCTCTAACCCCCACAGATGCCTCTGATGACAGATTTGGCCAGGCCCTGGTGGACAAGCACAGAAACTATACTGATTTTCAGACATGGCAGTCTAAGCCTAAAAAAATGGCTCTTTGGTCAGTTTATGGATTAATCAAAATAGCGTAAATGTGAAATTTTTGTAGTCAAATTTATCTGATGACATGAATATTTGCTACCAGTATGCTGCTTCCAAATTGTGCTCACCTATGATGTCCACACACACGTTAGTAAAATAGTAAGCTAAGGAAGAAATCTCCTACACTGCATGTGGGATCAAACTATTACACTAACTACGACTCAGAATGCCAAATTAGACATATATCCCCTCACACAGGAACATTCATTTTGACTTGCAGCTGTCATACATCCGCCTACAGGAGCTTCTGCGCTGGCATGTCTCCTGGCATCAGCCATCATGAGTGTCAAACTGGAGTAGTCTAAACAGACTGGACTAGCACAGCTGCAGGCACAACTCCCATTCACAACCACAGAGCCAGCAGCACATGCTTTTCATATGAGTAGCAATAGCACTAACAGCCCTCACACACACAACACACACAAGTGTGAGAAAAACACTGGCCCAGATGCTACTACTCCATTTATGCAGACAGACTCTCTAACACACACACATGGTCCAAGCTATCAGTGCATTCTTACCGAGAGGAGTGTCAGTGCAAGCATACCAGTATGTCAGATTCTCAACTGGAGTTGGGCTCTCACCTCATGGCAAGGCTGTATGACTCAGGATGGATGCACGTTTGGTCCAGAGGATTAGGTTTGTTGCAGATCCCTTTGCTCTTCTTAGCTGTTGACTTCTCGGCAGTTGTAGAGCTTGAGTTTTCACCTGAGCCAAAGCTATATGAGGGAGAACAGAACACAGATTACTAGTGGGGAATTTGCAACAGGGCTATAAAAACAGTTTTCTGCACAAGATCTTAATATTAACTCACAAAATGTTCACTCATCATTTAGAAAGAGACGCTGATTTGATTGTTGATTAAATCATTCATTTACAAGGAAATAATTACACCCTTATAAAAGGTCTAAGACTTATGCTGCATTCATGGCACCTTGTAGGTGGTAATGTGCAAATTGTAATAATGTCATTTCTCACATCCAGATATTTGAAAACAAACAAACAAACAAACAAACAACAAATACTGTAAAACATGGATGCCTCCACAAAAGAGTGTCTGTTGTTTGCCCTGTCAGAGCAGGTAAAGCTCATGAATAGCTTGTTTAACTGCAGTTTTACAGTTACAAGCCTGGGTGATTGGTTCTATTGGTTCTGTTCCACTACAGTGAACGTCAAATATTTATGCAATATTTTGGACTGAACATGCAGTACAGCGACAACGGACAATAGCGAGTAGCTTAGCAACAAGCTAGCCGGCTAACA
The DNA here is from genome assembly GCF_001660625.3 of Ictalurus punctatus. NCBI lineage: Eukaryota > Metazoa > Chordata > Actinopteri > Siluriformes > Ictaluridae > Ictalurus > Ictalurus punctatus. Next base: position 13,157,634 of record NC_030418.2, on the reverse strand, counting down.
ATAATGATAACTAACATTGATGACTACATTCTCAAAACAGCCAGTTTGGTCAATGTTATAGATTTAACCATATACTGTGTCAGTATATTAACTAATCTCAAGACAATACTGCTGTATACTATTTTTTATAAAGTAACCCTAAAGTAAGCCAACCCTAACTACTGCAACCCTACCACTGCTACACAGCAATATTTTTGGAATTTCACCTTCTAATTTATAACAGCATCATTATACAATGCTATATTATGCAGAAAAAAGAATGTGTCTGATTTCTTCTGTTTTTGTGCATCTCATGCTAAATTGTTTCAGGAATTAAAAATGAATCTAATATAAAACATATAAAAGGCAACATGAGTAGACACAAAATACAGTTTTTAAATGAAAATGTTATTTATTGAAGCAAAAAAAGTTATCCAATACCAACTGGGCCTGTGTGAAAATGTATTCCGCCCCATAGTTACTGATTCCCCAAATCTATGTAACTGCACTCATAATGGGATTCAACCAGGTCTGATTATGCAACCCCTGTTCAATCAAATCAACACTTAAATATAACTTTTACATCAGCATGAAGTTGGTTAAAAGGTCTTACCCAGTAACACACTGTCAAAGTTGAAAGAAATTTCAGAAATGATGAGGAAAAAGGTGATTGTAATACATCAGTCTGGGAAGGGTTACAAAGCTATTTCAAAGGCTCTGGGACTCCAAAGAACCACAGTGAGAGCCATTTTCTCCAAATGGATAAAATTCGGCACAGTAGTGAACTTTCCCAGAAGCATAGGAGTAAATCCTTGTCCTAGAAGCAAGTGAAAGACTGATCTCCAGTTATCGGAAGCTTTTGGTAGCAGTTATTGCTGCTAAAGATTTTAAGTTTAAGGGGGAAATTTTCACATGGGTGACAGGGGTTGGATAACCTTTTTTGCTTCAATAAAAAAAAATTAAGTCAATAAAAACTGTATTGTGTGTTTATGCAGGCTGTGTTTGTTTTATGTTGTATTTCGTTTGAAGATCTAAATCTATTTATTATGAGATGTACACATTAAACAGAAGAAATCAAATACGTTATTACAGCACTGAATATGTACAGTATCTCACAAAAATGAGTACACCCCTCACATTTTTGTAAATATTTGATTACATCTTTTCATATGACAATACTTAAGAAATGACAATTTGCTACAATTTAAAGTAGTGAGCGTACAGCTTTGCTGTCCCCTCAAAATAACTCAACACATAGCCAATAATGTTTAAACCTCTGGCAAGTGAGTACACCCCTAAGTGAAAATGTCCAAATTGGGCCCAAAGTGTCAATATTTTGTGTGGCCACCATTATTTTCCAGCAGTGCCTTAACCCTCTTGGGCATGGAGCTCACCAGAGCTTCACAGGTTGCCACTGGAGTCCTCCATGACGACATCAAGGAGCTGGTGGATGTTAGAGCCCTTGTGCTCCTCCACATTCCGTTTGAGGATGCTCCACAGATGCTCAATAGGATTTAGGTCTGCAGACATGCTTGGCCAGTCCATCACCTTCACCCTCAGCTTTTTTAGCAAGGCAGTGGTCGTTATCATGCTGGAATATTGCCCTGTGTCCCAGTCTCCGAAGGGAGGGGATCATGCTCTGCTTCAGTATGCCACAGTACATGTTGGCATTCATGGTTCCCTCAATGAACTGTAGCTCCCCAGTGCCGGCAGCACTCATGCAGCCCCAGACCATGACACTCCCACCACCATGCTCGACTGTAGGCAAGACACACTTGTCTTTGTACTCCTCACCTGGTTGCCTCCACACACGCTTGACACCATCTGAACCAAAAAAGTTTATCTTAGTCTCATCAGACCACAGGACATGGTTCCAGTAATCCATGTCCTTAGTCTGCTTGTCTTCAGCAAACTGTTTGCGGGCTTTCTTGTGCATCATCTTTAGAAGAGGCTTCCTTCTGGGATGACAGTCATGCAGACCAATTTGATGCATTGTGCGGTGTATGGTCTGAGCACTTACAGGCTGACCCCCACCCCTTCAACCTCTGCAGCAATGCTGGCAGCACTCATACATCTATTTCCCAAAGACAACCTCTGGATATGACGCTGAGCACATGCACTCAACTTCTTTGGTCGACCATGGCGAGGCCTGTTCTGAGTGGAACCTGTCCTGTTAAACTGCTGTATCGTCTTGGCCACCGTGTGGCAGCTCAGTGTCAGGGTCTTGGCAATCTTCTTATAGCCTAGGCCATCTTTATGTAGAGCAACAATTCTTTTTTTCAGATCCTCAGAGAGTTCTTTGCCATGAGGTGCCATGTTGAACTTCCAGTGACCAGTATGAGGGAATGCGAGAGCGATGACACCAAATTTAACACACCTGCTCCCCATTCACACCTGAGACCTTGTAACACTAACAAGTCACATGACACCGGGGAGGGAAAATGGCTAATTGGGCCCAATTTGGACATTTTCATTAGGGGTGTACTAACTTTTGTTGCCAGCGGTTTAGACATTAATGACTGTGTGTTGAGTTATTTTGAGGGGACAGCAAATTTACACTGTTACACAAGCTGTACACTCACTACTTTACATTGTAACAAAGCGTCATTTCTTCAGTGTTGTAACATTAAAAGATATATCAAATATTTACAAAAATGTGGGGGGTGTACTCACTTTTGTGAGATACTGTATGTGTGCTAAAATCAAGATGTGCAGGGCTCTACAGTAACAATTTCTTTTAGGAGCTCCTAATTACAAAAATTTAGGAGGACAGTCAAAAATTTTTAGAGCATGGTTGAAGTTTAGGGTTTTTTTTTTTTAGGCACATTGATGTGCCACAATATAATACAGAAGTAGGCATGAGAAAACTTGTCAATTATGACAGAATTTAGGAACATAGTGTGTGCCATGACACATTAATTGATAAACAAAATTTAATATTTTCAGTTAATTTTACAGACTGTATGCAAAAAAACAACCGTTAACCTGTTCCTCATTGTAAACAAATACAATAATCCTCAATGTTAAGTGTTTGAAGTCTGCTCCTCTTAAATATATTTAAAGCTACACTATTAGACATTTTCCAGTGTCATGGTTCTGGGCTGGAGCCAGTTCTCGAACCGCTCTGTGTATATTATGTATATTTCTGAATAATCTCATATAGGATTGTCACGTATCAGGAAGCTCTGGACTCCACTTCCCATCAGCCACTGCACTGCACTACATGTCACATGACCACCTGCACCTGATTCACGTTTTGGTTAATGAGCACTCGTGTATATATAGCCATTGTCTGCACTGATTCACTGTCTTTCGTTGTCTTAGACTCCCGTTGTTCATGTCTTGATGTTTGTTTCTTGCCACAGTGTGTTTCAAGGTTGTCATAGTGTATTTGTTTCTTAGTACGTTTCCTTAAATAAATGTCTTTATCTGCATCTGCTTCTGGCTCAACCCACGGATGGTGACAAGGATGTGATTGGGTGAGTTCATTTACCCACGATATGCAAAGCGCTTTAGTTTAATGGTGTTCATTAGTGATGCACTGAGCAGGATTTTTACGACCGAAACCGATCCAGATACCAATCTTTTTTTGTTTAAACTTTAATCAGGTCTGTCATAAACAGTTAAATGTAAGCTCTCTGCTCATGGTCACTGTTAATTGAGTTAAAATAATAGCAATGAAAAATACTGTTGGTTAATTGATAAATAACCAGAATAAAATATTTATTTTTAAATATCTTAAATAGAGTCCTAATTAAAAATAGACTAACAAAAAAAATTATCCATATTAGGAAAAAGGATAATAGCTTACTAAGCTTAATGTAAAATTGATATTAAATGCAACCCATGGTAATGAAGCATTATTTCATTGGAAACTGGAGTTAACTTTTCTGGTGATATCTCAGTCACATTTTGACTTCCTGTAGTTTTGATTCCGATTGTATTATACAACCCCAAACAGGTCAATCGCACCGGTACGACTAAATATTTATTCACAGTCGTACAAAGTACTTTTCAGTCACAAATGTGAGTGAAATGGTCACACTGTAGAGCCCTGATGTGCAGAAAAGCCTAGTCAGAGATCATGTATTAGCATTAGCACTGGTACCTGTGTGCGGTCTCTGGGTTGATGCGGATGAAGCCGGCAGATTGCTGGAAGCTCTTTGGGCCAAGGCCTTTGACCAGCTTCAGTTGTTCTCGGTTGAAAAAAGGCCCATTCTTTTCCCTCCACTCCACTACGCTTCGTGCCCGGCCTGCATTCAGACCTGCAACATGTCTACAAAAACACACACACAAAAAAAAAAACTTCCTTTGCTTCTTCTGTGGCTTTCAACATTCAATGGACCTTTGAAAATTCAGGAATAATTAGTAGGCACTGACTTTCCATTTTATGCATTTCTCATCTAACTGCAACTTTGAAATCCAGCTTGTTTTTAGAATTAGTCACCGCCACAGATGTCAATACTTCCCTTATACTATATATCCTGAGTGAACATTGCACTTTGAAAGTCCACCCAAGGGTATGGAAATTCTATTTCATACTAATCAAATCCTTACATATTCACGTGTGAAATATTAGTACAAATATTGAGAACATTTTCCAGAGCAGTTACCGAAAGGTTCCCTAAGATCTTTTCCTAAGATCTTAATAATCTTTGTGACCTTTTTATTTCTAACAGGCAGGCTTCTAAAGTTTTGGTGACAGTGTGGGGAATTTAAAGTGGCAGCTCCTTCCAAAAGCAGCTATATAAACATAGTATGTCATCACTTATAAATAAGGCCTGTATTACATTCGAGCTGTGAATGTGCAGAGTGTGTGCGAGTCTAGAGCTAAGAGCTCATTTAAAGTCAGGTAAACAAATGACCTGATCTCTGCCTGCCTCACAATTGACCACTACTGGCCCTAGATGACACGATACAGTTTTCAAATCCAATATCATGAGTTTGACCAATTTCAATAAAAAGCACCGAGTATTTAGCCTGCATTTTCTGGTGTACTGTCTGTGTGTTTGTGGTGAGCACAGAAAACATTAAGGGTTAAGACAGAGAGGCATACAGAAATGGGAGCTTGACTGGCATTCCGGTCTGGATTTGTATTAATATAAGCTGCAGTTCAAAGAAAAGTAAACATTTTGCTATTAGCTCTGAACTTATTCCCGAGAGTAACTGAGTAAAAAGGCACAATAAACAGTAGTGCCTGTGTGTGTGTTTGCTCATTTGACCATTACAGCATTATAAAAGTTTATACATTCACAAGTTTGTGGAGCTCAAGATCATGTGTACAGAACAAAATGTACCGTTTTCATGCTTGTACAATTAGCATGTATGTATGAGTGAATACTAAATATCTATTTAAAAATAATAATAATAATAATTCATCACTGTGGGAATCTGTATAGTTTAAAAATACTAAACTACTTTCATTGGAAACAGAGATTGTATGTGAAAAACAGAAAACAATTATGTGACCAAAAAATGAATTAAAGTGTGTGTGTGTGTGTGTGTGTGTGGGTGTGTAGGTGTGCATGACTACAGTCTGGCTTGGCCTGAGTGGGGTGTCAGACTAAACAGAGCAGTACGCAGTAGTGGGGAGGCGAGTGTGAAGTTGCCATGTTGTGACTGCTGCTGGAAACTATTTGGTATGTACCTCATCAACGTCTCGGAGCAGATGTTGATGTCCACTCCCACGAAGCTCACACACTCCTGCACCACACCGTCCAGTGCCGTCCTCAACAAGGTCTGCGACACGTCGTGCTAGAAAGAGGGACCTGGCTTTACATGTGTGCATGTGTGTGTTGCTGTATGCATTAAAGACAGCCTCCTCAATCAGTCAGTGACTTAAGAGAGGACTGTTGATCCTTTAAAAGATTTTTGATTCGCAAACAAACCTTTCTTATGATTAATTAGATGATTATAATTATAATATAATTAGTATGATTACTTATACACAGACAAGTTTGTTTTTTTCATTACAAGAGCAATGCTACCAGAACATTTTCCACTTCAATACACAAAAGGTCTATATTGCAATATTGAACTATGTAACTATACTGAGATCCTTCTAAAAGGGGTGGGATTATCTGAAAGCTATTACATCTCGACAAAATCACATTCCAAAAAAATAAGACTTTCCACAAGGCCACTGTTGTTTAGTCATGGTCAGATCTGAACCTGAATACCTTGTGGTTTTAGTACTGGTTTGAGAGGAGAGACAAGAAAAGCAGCAGAGTGTGGATCTCTTTGTCTCAAGAGAGATGGAGAGACGTTCAGAGCCTGTTTTCATTGGAAAGAGCCTATGACACTTCAAAGTCCACTCACAGGGGTTTTCCATTAAGCGCAGGGAATTGATAAAGTTAATCCAACCGAACTATTCACACTTCGGAGGCCTTTTTAAAAAAAAAACGGGAATGGGATTCATAGGGAAGCAAACCACAAACCAGAATCCAAAACTGTCAAAAATTAGTACCAAGTGGTGAATTCTGACCAGACCTTGTATTGTGAAAGGACCTATAACCATATGGAAGATGTTACCCAGTGATAGAAGTCTTGGTATAATGGCAATGCAGCCAGCAAAACTGTAAAATAAATTTCACAGACCCCCTCCAAACTATTCAAATATTAGGCTCATTATTTAAATGTTTATAATAATAATTTGATTATTTTATTCCTGAAATTACTGGCAACAGAACACATTAGGTCCAAGTTGAGATTATTAATAGTGCCTGAAATTGTGTTTGATTTATTAAGATTTGGATGAAAACAATTAAATTCGGGGGTCAGTCAAACTGCCAAATAACTATAACTAAATAAATATAATAATGTAATAAATAATAAATAAATAAATTACTAATAAATAAATAAATTACAGGGCCCTCACTTTGAGAACCACTGCCACTACAATACATTTACATTTACATTTATTCACTTAGCAGACGCTTTTATCCAAAGCGACTTACAAATGAGAAAGTCTCACAATATCTCACCAAGAAGAAGGTGGGTTTCAAGACATTTTATTTCCTTAATGACTAAAGTTGCTTTCACATACATATGCAGAGTTTAATTCATTTGATGGTGCGAATCCCCCCAGCCAGATACACATATCGGTTAAAGATGACCTCTGTGCCACAAATTAGAGTCATCACATGAAAGACTGCTAAAACTAGAGAGAACATACAAGAGTGATGAATCTAGGACCTGGCTCCTGTAATCAGTTTTCATTTGGGGGAAGTCCAACAGAAGTGATTTTTATTACAGTGCAAAAACACAAACCTAAAGAAACAGGATGTGTGAAAGAAGTGTGGTAGTACGAGTGTAAACAAATCTAATGCCAAATTCCGTTTTGTGTGCTCTGGTGTGTCTAAGTGTGTGCAAACACGTATTGTTGGGCTTGCACGAATACAAATACATTTTTGTAATAAGCTCAATAACAAATCTCAACTAGGCTTTGTGAATAAAAGTTAAATAAAAAAGTTATAAGCAACCAAAGACAGGAATTTCACTGTATTAAAAAGATACTGAGAAGACCATAATGAATTCAATGAATATAATATACACATTCGAACTCACATACACACATTCATGGGCAAATGGAGCAATTTCAAATGGACAGGAATAATACATAAAGTTTTCCAATTCCGATACAGTGGTTTACTTGTAGGATGATTACTGGAGATGGAGGCAGATTAATTTTAATCATATACTTGAATTCTATGCATGTTAATAATCGAAGCATGGATATATTGTTTTTCTAGTCGTGCCCAAATAACAAATTGCAGTGTAGTCGACTTAATTATATGATGCTAAGAAAACCAAAAGAACATCCATCCATCCAAGGCGGGGGACACCCTGGATGCGGTGCCAACTCAACCCATTCACACACTATGGACAATTTGGAAATGCCAATCTGCCTACAACGCATGTCTTTGAACTGGTGGAGAAAACCCGGAGAACCCAGAGGAAACCCCCAGGCCAGAGGCAGGATTTGAGCCCCCAACCCCGGAGGTGCGAGGCAAACGTACCCCTAGAAGTACATCAGCAAACACAATATTCTAATATAAAGCACCTTGCACAAGTGTACCTGTTTGTTCCTGGAAAGCTCTTGAATTTGTTAGAGAACATGCCTAAACAAACATCATCCTGAAGACCAAGGAGCTATCAAAGTCAGGGACAATATTCTGCAAAAGTATCAGTCAGCATTTATGTATTCTTTTAAAATTCCAAGCTTTGAAACACTAATAGATACATTATTTATTTTTTTAAATGGCACTATCATGAGGAGGTGATTGTCTGGTCTGGTTCTCTGATCTGGAGCACAACATTTGGTGGAAACCCAGCACTGCTCAATACTCCAAGAAGACCATTCCCACAATGAAGCAGTGCGGTGGTAGCATCATGTTGAGATTTATCCTTGGCCTTCTTTGTCTAATGCGCTCCTTACCCAGTCACTAAATTTTGGTAAAAAGGCCTATTCTAGGCAGTTAGTTAGTTACAGTTACATTTATATAGTGCTTTTCTAGACACTTAAAGCACTTTACATAGTATTGGGGAGCGGGGAGGAAATCTCCTCAACCACCAATAGTGTGTAGCATCCACCTGGATGATGCGACGGCAGCCATAGTGCACCAGAACGCCCACCACACACCAGCTATTAGTGGAGAGGAGAGAAGAGTGATGTAGCCAATTCAGAGATGGAGATTATTAAGGGCCATAATAGAGAAAGGCCAATGGGGGAATTTCACCAGGACACCGGGGGTTACACCCCTACTCTTTTACGATAAGTGTCCTGGGATTTTTAATGACCTCAGAGAGTCAGGACCGTGGTTTAACATCTCATCTGAAAGACGGTGCTGTTTTACAGTATAGTGTCCCTGTCACTATGCTGGGGCATTAGACCCCACACAGACCACAGGGTGACCGCCCCCTGCTGGCCTCACTAATACCACTTCCAGCAGCAACCTTAGTTTTCCCCAGGAGGTCTCCATCCAGGTACTGGCCAGGCTCAACCCTGCTTAGCTTCAATGGGAAACCAGGTTATAGCTGCAGGGAGATATGGCTCTGGCAAAGTCTGTGTACTAGGGGCTCTAGTGTTTATCACTCCATTCATTTGGGATTGTAGATCTTGTTAGGGAGGAAGCTATCGTAGTGTTCCAATCAGCAGTGAAAGGCGTTGCTTGCCATGTGGGGCTTTGAGCAGGGCTCTGAAGCCTACTTGCTAAATTCTGTTCAGGCAGAAAGGCATACAGAAGATGGTGAGGCCACTCATGGGCCGCTGCATCCTGTCACAGTGCATCCTGGCTCCACCAGAGACAACCACAACACTGAGGGCAGAGTTGAACATGCCTGTTTAAATTCAGCCTGGGAAAAAAAAAAATAAATAAATAAAAAATCAACTGTTGATATAGCATCATCATGCTCCTGTCCAACTAGGGAGGAAGACCGGACATTGAGATGCTTTGGGAGGCCTGCACATTTCACCAGAGATTTTAATGGACACCATTTGACAACCATAGACGTGGTAACAGATTTAAAGATGAGTCACTACAATAAACCCAATCCAAATAGCAGTGAATTGGAATCAAAGGACTCAAGGACTAAAACAGGAGGAAGATGCTATAGTTCTGTAATTCTGTGGATCTTAAGACTAAGAAATAATTGAACACTGAAAAAGTGGCAGTGTGGCAGAAGAGGCAGTAGGTAAGCAGAACATTTTGAGAAACCTATGTCTATGACTTAAAATGGATGCTCCAGTGTAAAGATGAACAAAATATTGTCTCGCAGCAGATAAATCTAATCTTATCTGAATACAAATGCTTATTCTTTGTAGTCCAGAAACTCAAGTTTGTGACACTAATCATCTGCATAATTGTTCCACCACTGTCCAACATGTGCATTTTCTTTTAGCTCAGACTAGGATACCATTAGTCATTCGTCATTTTCATTGCTGTAGTGACATTAAGACCCAGCAACAGAGGCCCTCTGAGAGGCATAAAATGAAAGATCTTAAGCTTCATTTAATGCTATAGGCATTTTTACTTTGCCTCTAGTGGCTATAACAGTCAACTGCAGCTGTATACAGATTAGATTAGAGTAACATCTGCAAAAGAAGGGGGAAAAGGCAAAATATTTAGCTGTATAACTATGATTTTCTAATGGTACCCGTTACTGGAAAACACCTGTAATGCCATACAGTTTTTCACACAAGAACAGCATTCATGTGAGGGAAAGCACCCCTGTAAAATACCATTGAGCAACCCACACACTCCCATTGTAACTTTAGAGAGGTGACAGTTATGCAAGAATGCTTTTGGAATGTATATTGGGGAAAGAGGAAGGAAACTAAATGCATAGTTTTAACACTATTTAAAGAGGAGGAGCTGCTGTAATTAAAACGTTTGGAGTTTGATTGTGATTAATACATTTTCATACATAATTGATTATAATATCTTAGAGAGGTATTAGCGAGATAAGTGAGTATCCAACAATATATTGCATTAGAAATACAGAATAATAAAGATACAAAAAAAAAGACTTAACATTGATACATTATTGCCACATATCATTGAACGCTAATCTAGATGCAATGCACAACTGTGATACTAGACACCCCCACGCCCCAAACACCCCCCCCCCTCAGGTAAGTTGACTGACAGCAGATCAGCAATACTTAAACACACCCTCAAGGGATTTTCCACAAAGCATAACCAGTATTTCCTAGTTCGTGACCTAAAAAAACTGCAGCTCCTTAGTGGTGGGATGCAACCTGAGAAGTGTGTGGACAGGTTCCCAGATAGTTGCACCCTACCCCTAGGGCTAGCTACTTGGCAGCCATTTGGCTGCACAGGGCCTCAGGCACGGATGAAGCGAAAATTCTCACAGTCCTTGAGCAGACTACAAGAGGAAGACACCCAAAAATGTCGCCTTCAGGCACAGCGGCATAGGAATGCACGCCAATTAGGACACCATCAATCATGATAGACAACAAACTATTTTAGAAGGCAGTTACGGGCAGTTATGCGCAGGGGTGTGCTAATTTATGAGCTTGGACAACCCCACTGTGAATATTAGCAGTAACATACTGGGGAGAAAAACCCACAAAGACAGCATATGATCAAGCAAGAGAACTGGCAGTGATCTGTGTCTGTTGGCGGGCTGTCTGTCACTCCAGGGTTGGGAGCACAAGAGTAACGGTATCCAAGACGTATCACTCCTGACTGAACAAAGCTGCACAAAAAATAGACAGGGGCGTGGTACACCCGTGATTACAAAGTAAAAAAAAACAAAAAAGGCTCAGGGTCTGCATAATAAAATGAAGTTTGAACACCAGACAGTGAACCTAAAGGTCTACAACGTAGTTTTGTTGTACAGGCCCTAATACATCCATATGCAGTACTCAAAGTACTGTAGTTTCAAAATTGCAGGGTAGACTGTCCAAACTATGGTATCCAAAAAAAATCTATCTGTACTTAGATAAACACTAGGCTGACTTAAAAACGATAATGATCTTTTCTTCTATCCACTCACTCACTAACTCTCACAGCTCCTCTCTTCCTTGTTCACATTGGAACAGAAGGCTGACAGCTGAGCTCCAACATATCTGTGCAGAGTGGCTGCCCTGAAGACAAAACAGCCCAAACTCAATTAAGACATCTGGGAATAAGAAGAGAAACGCTGGTGTGAGTCTGCATACCTTTTGAGCGCATACATTTTATTCGCCTGTCCGGTTTTCCTCATATTATTTATATTCACACACATTATATATATATATATATATATATATATATATATATATATATATATATATATATATATATATATACACACATACATACACATACATATTTTATATATATATATATATATATATATATATATATATATATATATATATATATATATATATATATATATATATACACACACACATACACACACACATACACACACACACATACTACACTGCTTTAACACAAATAATTCACGCAGCACAAGGGAAAGGCCAGCCCTAAAAAAAACACATACGTTGAAGACACACTCTCCACACTCTGCTTCACCTCCAGCAGGCTTCTGAGAGACTCTTACACTTACACACACTCACACACACGCACAGGCACGATTAAATTCAGGTGCAAGGTCCTATTTGGCTTGGATGGGCCCCAGTGCCAGAACAAAGTGTTTCTGTCCGCACTCGGCCCAGTTAACAGCTTTTTCATGAAAACCTGCCATTCTAAGATGTCAATCAGTGCGCTGCTCTCCTCTCCCTCTCCCTCGCGACCCAACACGAATCTAACCAGCTGCAGGCTCCGAAAACACACTTCCCAGAGAGAGATGAAAACACAAAAGATGTTTGATTGGGGGATCCCTTTACATACCTCCCAACCCTTTGCCTTCTGCGTAACCAGAGACCTGCGCTTTCAGCAAAACATGAAAGACCCAAATGCAGGAGAGCAAAAAACAGCTGAGCTCATCCTGACACTTGTTGGGAGACACAGCAAGGATAGCATTGCGGTAGATGGAGAAACCTTGTCAATATTAGCATAGGTTCCTCAAACCAGAACTGCCGTAATTAATTGTAGAAATCGTACATATGGGCATAAATACAACAAGCTAAATGCTGCATACCAGTCATGCATCAATACAACTTACTTGTCAATATTAATACTGAAATAAGTAGCCTACTTAATATTAAGCAATGAGGGAACACTTTGTTCATCACTGTTTCTGTTAGTTGCTGCCATCTGCTGCTAGCAATAAACTCCTCGCGCCAAGTTTTATGTTGAATATGTTATGCCATTTAAACAATATCTTTAATAAAGGGCGTGAAGACGGCTGACCTGAGCCGTCAGTAAGCGTGATCATTAAAATGAGCGCAAGGTGCCATGAATTGAGAGGAAAGGAAATGCATGTCGCAGAACCAAAGTGCTCTCGTGTGCGACAGTTCTCTGCACACTCGCGTTACTGCTCCGTGTTCACAAGGTGCAATTCAAGGCACCTCATCTTCATTTTAATGACCATGCTCGCTGATACTGCTGTGCATGCTCAGACCCGCCACCTTTGTGCTCACTAAATACCGTTTACAGAAGTGGGGATATTTAAAAAAAGCCACAAAAAAAACCCCTCAAGTTACATAGAGTGAGAGTAAGTCATTCAAGTCATCTGCTCCCTGTCGGTGTGTGTAAATTTCCCTGACCTGTCTTTTTACCCTTTGCGCTGTGTTTGAGCTGCTAGGGTATCCTTATCTGGTGAGTACCAAGTGTTTTTGACAGACTAGAGAACAAAATACTGGGGGAAAAAAAACAAAAAAACGATCAGATAACAAAATACACAAAGAACACAGATTAGGTAATATAAATGCACCAGAGGTGATTTTTTTTTGTCATTGTTGTTCTCTATACTTTCTGTTAGCTAAGTAGCTAGAGTTAATGGGTTTGCATGCTACTATCAGCCTGGAGACTGAGCGGACCTTCAGGGAAACAATTCAATTCACCATCCGACATGAGCAGTGTGCTGTGAGATTATTAAGAAGCAAATCTTTCCACTTCAACCAGAACTTTGCATCGGTGACGTATGAACAGACTGGCGCAGAATTAAGCAGAATCACAGGGCGAGCTAGCTAATTAAAAGACGCGTTTTTGTTCAATGTAAAAAGTTGATGTGCACAACAAAGTTTCAAGTTTCTGTTATACTGAGCAAATCAGAACAACGGCAGCCTATGAATATAATATGTTATATATAAAATATTGATATTATTGCCTGGAAAAGCCAGCAACATTTTTAACAGCCTGTAGACACAGACAGAGACGAAATCACGTGTCTAAGGCAGGTGAAGGTGAACATCATTCACTCACATCATTCACTTTCCCACGCTACACTAAATCGTAACTATCCATCAACATCATCGTCATCTGTCAACTTAATGTCAATCGGTACTCTTCCCCCCATTTCCTTCTCTTGCCTTGGGGGAAAAGATTTTTGCAGGGAGCAAATCGCTAAGACCCATTACAAAAAGGAAGCTGGCATTTACTGGAGTGACATCACCTTCTCAGCTTGCTCGAGCTCTTTTTCTAATCTGTCCCACAGCAAAACCTGTCTCAACAGTCACACACACACACAAAAAAAAGCTTATAGGATTTTCTTCTTAGTATCATTTAGGGCAACCTTTACTGCAGTTTTTTCTTTACTCCGTTTGAATCATCCAAATGCCTGCCTAAAAGACAGAGACCGGTAATTTCCTGAGGCCGGTGATTTCAATCAATTTTAATTACAAAAAAATTATGCTTGAGTATGCTTTGCTCTGCAATGTAGACGATAATATTTCCCTCTACATAGACGTACATCGACACCTAATTTAAGAGAGCTGTGTTTTGCGCTCATCGAGGAGTGTAAGAGTTTTGCATACATAGATAATTATACAGAGAGAGAGAGAGAGAGTGTGAGTGAGAGAGAGAGAAGGCTAGTAGGAGAGTGACAGCTCCTTTAATATCCGGGGTTGTGTGTGGTGTTTTTCCACACAGCTGGGTAAGATGGTAAAATGTGCCCTCTGGGACTTTTAAGAGGCTAAGGAAATCTGAACACACTCACTCTACCTTTCTCACAATGACTGACAGTTCACTATATAAACCAAAATGCAGGACGCCCCACCTCCTGTGACAAGCCACAACACTGACAGAAGCACGGGGATGTGGAACAGATCATCAACCACAAGCCGGTACAAAATCAGTTTAAAAAAAAAAGCCATGCATATAGAGGATTTTACATGAAGTTCATAAAGGCTTACATAACATTAATCTGCTGTTCCAGGTGCATCTGGTGAGGTAGAGGTCATGCCTTAACAATATTCATCCACATTGAATATCAAGTATAAGCTAAAATGGCAAACGGGAGCATAGAGGATTTTTGCACAAGTAATATGGTCCTATGTTCAAAACAGAGAAAAAGATTTTCTACGCTGACCTACTGCACACAAAAGCAGCCACTCTCATCACTCAGCATGTCAATGCAGAGGAGAGGCAGCTCGTGTTGCTTTCTCCCTACCCAGATCATATGGCAGGGTAAATAAACGCTGAGTGCTGACAGATGTGTGTGCGTTCAGGGGAACTTCAGCAAAAGAGTGCAACATTCAATTATGGGACGGACCAAAGACACTCGTACTACTGAACAGACTGTCTGCATGTGTGCGCATCACTGTGCACTCATGCATGTGTGGTGCGAGCATCATGGGTAAGTCAAAATATAACTAACAGAACTGACAACATTTATACATACACACACACACATATACATATATACACATACACACACACACACACACACATATATATATATACTGCATACTGTATATATATATATATATATATATATATATATATATATATATATATATATATATATATATATATATATATATATATATATATATATACACACATACATACACACACAAAAGAGGAAGAATGGATCCAGGTCGCATTCCCAAAGATCTTCTGTATGGTGAGCAGTCTGAGGGTTCACGGCAAACTGGCAAACCCGACTGCAATTCAAAGATGTCTGCAAGAATGACATGAGATTATGCGGGATCAACCCTAGTTTGTGGGAATCCAGCGCTGAAGACCGTACACCCTGGCGTTTTGCCGTTAGACTTGGGCACTCAGAAAGTGGAAAAGGACAGGTTTAAGCACCTTGCTGACAAGAGAGACAGGAGGAAGGCGTGGCAATTTCAGCCACAGTGTGCGACTCAATTTGTCTGCGGCAACTGCAAGCGGGACTGCCACTCACAGGTTGGCTTGTACAGCCACTCGAGAAAGTGCAAATAAATTCACCCGAAACGGATGCTACACCATCGTCTCCCGAAGACGGAAGGATACCAATCAATCATATACATACATACATACAGTATCTCACAAAATTCTATGGTCGACCAAAGAAGTTGAGTGCATGTGCTCAGCATCATATCCAGAGGTTGTCTTTGGGAAATAGATGTATGAGTGCTGCCAGCATTGCTGCAGAGGTTGAAGGGGTGGGAGTCAGCCTGTCAGTGCTCAGACCATACGCCGCACACTGCATCAAATTGGTCTGCATGGCTGTCGTCCCAGAAGGAAGCCTCTTCTAAAGATGATGCACAAGAAAGCCTGCAAACAGTTTGTTGAAGACAAGCAGACTAAGGACATGGATTACTGGAACCATGTCCTGTGGTCTGATGAGACCAAGATAAACTTTTTTGGTTCAGATGGTGTCAAGTGTGTGGTGGCACCCAGGTGAGGATTACAAAGACAAGTGTGTCTTGCCTACAGTCAAGCATGGTAGTGGGCATGTCATGGTCTGGGGCTGCTGGCACTGGGGAGCTACAGTTCATTGAAGGAACCATGAATGCCAACATGTACTGTGACATACTGAAGCAGAGCATGAGCAGTATGCAGTATTCCAGCATGATAACGACCCCAAACACACCTCCAAGACAACCACTGCCTTGCTAAAGAAGCTGAGGCTGAAGGTGATGGACTGGCCAAGCATGTCTCCAGACCTAAACCCTATTGAGCATCTGTGGGGCATCCTCAAACGGATGGTGGAGAAGCAAAGGGTCTCCAACATCCACCAGCTCCGTGATGTCGTCATGGAGTGGAAGAGGACTCCAGTGGCAACCTGTAAAGCTCTGGTGAACTCCATGCCCAAGAGGGTTAAGGCAGTGCTGGAAAATAATGGTGGCCACACAAAATATTGACACTTTGGGCACAATTTGGACAGTTTCACTTAGGGGTGTACTCACTTTTGTTGCCAGTGGTTTAGACATTAATGGCTGTGTGTTGAGTTATTTTGAGGGGTCACAAATTTACACTGTTATACAAGCTGTGCACTCACTACTTTACATTGTAGCAACGTGTCATTTCTTCAGTGTTGTCACATGAAAAGATTTAATCAAATATTGACAAAAATGTGAGGGGTACTCACTTTTGTGAGATACTGTACATATAGACATACATAGCACTTTTAGTGGTTAGTGGTTCTACAAAGCCCTACACTACACTAGTTTTCATTCACCTATTCACACACCAATGGTAGCAGAGCTTCATGCCATCGGGAGCAACTTGACTTGCCCAAGGAAACTTCATTCGGCATATTGAGTCGCCAAGCCTACCATTAGAGAACAGCCGACTAACAGCCACCCTAACAGCCGACCATCAGCCGCGACCATCAGCCGCCTCAACAGCCGCCCCAACAGCCGTTAAGTTTACATGCCTTTTAGAGGAAGATAGGCCTGAAGCTACAGTGCTTGTGGACAGTTGATGCTTTTCACATTACAAACATGCTTGCTTTCCTTCCCCTTTGCTCGGGTGCGGACAGATTTTCTGTATGTTTTTCATCTAGAAGGAACACTCAAACACAACACATACACTACAAGCAAAGAACACACAAACACACATTCTTCCCTCTAAATTGCCAGCCTACTAAGTACAACAAACTGTTTCTACAGTGAACTAATCTGCATTTATTTTGCCAAGAGGTCCTCCAGAGTTGAAGGCCATGTTTTCTAATGAAAGTCAAGAAGAGAGGATGAGTGAAAGCAAGCATGCAGAACAGCAGGACAGAATAAGGGAGAAAGAGGGAGAAAAGAGGATACAAATAGCCTCAGGTCTTGAGTCAACATATGATGCTGTCGGCAAACTTAATTGAATTAATTGTGTCAGAAAATGGATTAGTTCGAATTTGAGACCGCAAAAGCAAACAGACAGAAAACATGATTAGCTCCCTAGTCCAGCTGACTCCTGTTTATTACTCAAAAATTAAGATCCTAGCCAGTCCTAGACAGCTGGTGTGGTGCCTAGGATTACTTGTTAGCTTTGAGTAGAGTTAAAGAAACACCAAATCACATCATGGTGTAGACAACAATGTAATACTGTAATCTCAAATTCTTGGTGTCTTTAGTGAGTAACATTTTGGTGGGTAGATTAGTGGATAAAACAGACTTAAGTAGAATTATACCTAAAGCTAACGGATTTAACCATTTAAGTCGTCGAGGCCTTATGCAATACCTGGTCTAACTGATTCCTTCTACACAAAGAGTATTTAAATGATTACATGAAGTTAATTAATCATAATCTATACTTTGGTTTGGCTACTTGCAAAAATGTCAGTGTTAACATATTCTATTTAGTGCAATATTGCACAGATTTAAAAACAAAATCAAACATGAAAAGCTGCTTCTTTTGTCGGAAAAACAGTCCACTCCCATTCAACTCAACCATACTGCCTGTACTGTCCGAGTCACATCACTGACCTGGTAAGTACCAATGCCGATGTGTTTAGGATCAATCTTGACCAGTTCAGCCAAAGGATCCTGAACTCGTCTTCCAATCGACACTGAGGAGAAATTCAGGAAAAACCTCTGTCAGGGCAGCAACAGCCAGAAAGACACAGGCAATCAACTGGAATCTCAAAGGACCAGAAATTACTCCTTTAATGAACCAACAGATCAAATTAAATTAGAATAAATTAGCCATGCAAATGTTTTTTGTTTTGTTTTGTTGTGGCACCAGGCTAAATGTAAAAAACTCCACACAGAATTCCACTCTCGTTAACTAATTATTGTACAGTCTCGTGTGCAACAACTGCCTTCTACAACCCACAAACTATTATCATCACTATTAAGCAATGAGAAAATATATTTTCCCTGTTTGCTATGGGGTGACACAGGGATTTAAAAAAAAAAATAAAAGCAAATAAAATACAATAAAATTTTAGGTTAGACACAAAATGCAAAGCTAGGTATAGAGAAACTATAACTACTAACTGTAATTCCTTCCAAGACTAATCTGTCTGGTATGTCACAGTATAGTAATTAATGCACTGCTGTTGATATAGATACAGCTGACCAGTTCAAATTAATTACAGCCCAGTAAATTAATCAGACGGAGCAAGGTATAATTTTACTATGTCCTTAAGTTAACAAAAGTACATTGGAACTTTTTAAAAGCCTTTCAGACTGGGTCTTGGCTGAGTGGCTGGAAAGGAAAAATCAACAAACATGCTATGATGTTTAAGTGCGAACACATGACAGGATCATTTAACAGCCTGAGCTACAGATGATTATGCCATCACATGCACCAAACCAAATACATTAGAATGTGTGTGTGTGTGTGTGTGTGTGTGTGTGTGTGTGTGTGTGTGAGAGAGAGAGAGAGAGAGAGAGAGAGAGAGAGAGCGTGAGAGAGAGAGAGAAAGAGCGAGAGCGTGTGAGTGAGAGACAAAGAGAGCGAGAGTGACACATAGAGAGCGAGAGTGAGACAAAGAGAGCGAGAGTGAGATTGGGGGGGGGGGGGGGGGGGGTGCAGTCTACACATGCAGTCTACACATGCAATTGTCACTATATAAGTTTAGTATCTAAACAAAGACAGGAGACAATTTATGTGTCCAGACAAATAAGACCAAATAACTCAATTAAGAAGAAAAAAAATCTGACAATCTGTACAGTACAAGTCATAAAATTCTATTAAATTTGGCAATACAATTGACCCAGATGCTAATAATAAGCATGGGTAGCATGAGCTGTTGGATGCACTTGTTTTTATTAATTTTGTTTAGCCTTACTAAGGGCTACCAGGGAGACTCAGCAATGCTTCAGCTTTAACTGGGCATGACCAAGACAAAGAATATAAAAATCTGTTAGAGGGGGCGGGGAGGGGGTTGGGGAGGAAAAGACAGACACACAGAACATAAACCCTTAGAGAAATGATGTTAGGGAACAAGAGCTGGTTTCAGTCTGACTTCTTGGAAACGCAGTCCACATTACGGAGCACAAGGGAAAGCGGTGCTTTTGTATGTACTGTACAAGGCCCGATTGAAACTCTATCCCAGTGCAAATATTATTGCAGGCAGTAGCTTCCCACTGAGCTTAATGCAGAGATGCAGCGAGTACGGCATGGCAATCATCATCATCCAGCATCCCACCTCCACCCTTCACTCACAATCACCTACTTAAAGTCTCAGTCACACCTAGACTACAGGTATTATCTACAGTCTGCAATTCAGAAACCCACTGACACAGTTCTCTATTCACACAATGATAAAGCATTGAAACATTAAAAAAAACAAAAACACTTGGTTTGTAAAAGTCATCTAACAGATTTTTTTTTTTTAACACAGGTACTCAAGAATATCAAATAAGTATCAATGTGTCAATTAACATAATGCTAAGATGCTATGTGTAACAATTAATAAAAGCCAGTTAGATTTACTCACACACTGGCCGAACTATTTACACATACACTGGCTAAATTTTCACATAACTACTTGTTTAGGGTCACATGCATTAAGTGGCAAAACAAAACATCTGAGCACACTGTGACCAAGTGATTGAACACAGTCACTGACCAAGGGCATAAACACTGACTGACTGAGGGCATATTCAGTTGAACAGTCAATCTGTGACTATGCCCTCAGGTCACTATGCGCTTTGTCAGTCAATGACTATGCTCTCAGTCACTGATTAACTAAGGGAATAGTGATCTAACTGACTGAGCACATAGCCACTAACTGACTGAGCACAGTCACAGACTGATGGAGCACGTAGTCCATGACTGACTGAGTGCATAGTGATCAACTGACTGAACACAGTCATTGGCTGACTGACTGAGCATATAGTCCCTGACCTAGCACATAGTAACTGACTGAGCACATAGTGGCTGACTGAGCATATAGTCACTGACTGGCTGAACACAATCACTGGCTGAGCAAATAGTCACTGACAGACTGAGCACAATCACTGGCTGAGCAAATAGTCACTGACTGACTGAACACAATCAGTGACGGAGCACATAGGCGCTGACTGACTGAACATAATCACTGACTGAGCACGCAGTCACTCACTGACTGAGCACAATCACTGACTGAGCACATAGTCACTGAAAGACTGAGCACAATCATTGGCTGAGCAAACAGTCAGTGACAGACTGAACACAATCACTGACTGAGCACATAGGTGCTGACTCACTGAACACAATCACTGGCTGAGCAAATAGTCACTGACAGACTGAACACAATCACTGGCTGAGCAAATAGTCACTGACAGACTGAACACAATCACTGACTGAGCAAATAGTCATTGACAGACTGAACACAATCACTGGCTGAGCAAATAGTCACTGACAGACTGAACACAACCACTGACTGAGCACATAGGCACTGACTCACTGAACACAATCACTGACTGAGCACATAGGCGCTGACTGACTGAACACAGCAATTCAGCTGTTTAGAGCAAAGAGATGAAGGAGTTCACTCAGTTTCCATTTATCTCCAATGCTGCATGGCATACACATTAGCGGCCTCTCCAACTTATTTAAAGAGAGACAGTGATGAGAAATCAGATACTGTAAGAGGGTGTAATGAGAAGGCTAACATTAATGAGGACTACTATTCTTACAGAATTCAATGAATAGAACATGGAACACACAAATGTGCGCACACACACACACACACACAATGTTGCAATTTCTTATGGCTTTCGTAAAAAGGATAAATATAGCTCCCCAGTTCACGCTTGCACTTGACCAGAAGAAAATGTACAATAAATGCTATGATGATTTACTGCTTTTATAGAGGAAGTCTGGAATAATTCTCGGATCCTGCTTTTGAGAGCATCTGAGTCATTTCCAGACCCTTCTGTGTGCATTTTGTGTTTGGGATTATAGACTGAGCATCTGTGTGGTCCAGAACATAGTCAAAGCTTGAAAAGTCCTGTTTTACAGTAACATAATGAGTTACACAGATCTAGTCGGACCAGGAATAACAACAAAAAACGATCTGCAAACAATGTAAGACATTTATGTTCTGCACGGCCAAGTTAAAAGCAAAACTTTGAGGTGGTCGGTCAATGATGACTGTTGTAATGGTGTAACATGGTCATGATGTAATTGTGTAACATGGCCTAGAGGCAACTGTCACACAAATGCAGCATAAGACAGAACTAGACCAAAAAGGCAGGGAAAAATCTGGATGAGCTACTTTCCTAGCATAGAAGGGAACTCTCAGGCTTATAATTCAGAAGAAATGTGAGATTTTAAAACTTCACTGGAAATACACTTTGATGTTAATATTATATTACAAACATTTGGCAGTTTTCCTGTCAAGCTGGTTAAAATGGTGAGAGAGAGAGAGATAGAGAGAGAGAGAGTAATAGTAATAATTAAATAATAGTTACCTGCACTCCTCAGGTTTGGATCCAGGTCTGGCATTTCTTTTACTGCCTCTGGACTGACACTGTAGATCGATGCTCCAGCTTCATTAGTGATACTGAAAATCAAATATACAGTTTACAGTTCATAAATCTGAAAAGGACACAAAAAACAAAATCTCATGAAAACATTTCTTCTTATAAACTCCCCCCCCCGAGTGATTCTATAAAAAATCTGTGTAATGATAGACCAAGAAGCCTCTTTAAAGATTTTCCACAGAGCACATAGATGTCTTCAACCCATACCGTACAGGTGCTCACTCCCAGGGCTTAGCTACCACGACTCTGAGAAATACACACAGTATTTCTGATACACACAAATCACATATTCCTCAGTTTACTTTGGCCATCAAAGACCTTTTAAGGCTGTTAAAATGAAACCTAAAGGGTACCAACTACCTAATAACAATAAATGGTTTGACTTCTAAAATACTAAAAAGGTAATGAGTAACTCATTCATCAACTATTAATTAATTGATGAAGTACGATACAACAAGCAAAATATTAAGATTAATACCACACACATCCAGTTTATTGTTCAGGAATACAACTGATTAATTTAACAGTAATTTAAAAGGATTATTGTGGATTTCTACAAGACTAAATTATTATTATTATTTTTATTATTAAACATATTTTACATTATTTAAATACTTTTCACCACAAAGCAGTTTTAGAGAAATCCAGTTCTTGGCACCTAATGTGCAGACCGAAGACGACAAAGACGCTGCAATGAAAAAGTTAAGAAGAACTTTTGGATGAAACATTGACTCAAATACAGACTCAAAAAGGGAAACGTAAACTCCTCTGATCAAGTGCAAGTATGGATTACATGACTACATGTGAGATTAATACATGGACTTTGCTGTGCTGTGTTTAGCTATATCTCTGTCGTCTTCTTCACTCTGTTCATGCAAAGTTAGGAATCTATCCAAAGAGTCTAAATATATATATATATATATATATATATATATATATATATATATATATATATATATATATATATATATATATATATATTTTTTTTTTTTTTTTTAAATACAAAATATTAAATGAATATAACTACATGGAATGGCAAATGAATGGCATAGACCACCATTTTCATGTACAGATCAATCAATGACCGATGCTTAGTAGTGCCTTCTCAGCGTGGCTCAATGTTCCTTTCAAGAACCTTCAAACTAACTGTCCCTCAATGGTGGAATGAACTTCCAACCTCAATCCGGACCGCAGAATCTATCACTATCTTCCAAAAACAGCTAAAGACCCACCTCTTCCGTGAACACCTAACCAACCCATATAAAATAAAATAAAATACATAATAAATAACAATAATAATAAAAAAACTTACTCTGGCACTTACACCTCTACTCTGCACACTTTGCTTCTTCTAGAACTCAAATAACGGATCTTGTATAGTAGCACTACTTGCACTGTTCTCTGCGTGGTATATTGCTTTGTTTGTATTTTCTCATTTGTAAATCGCTTTGGATAAAAGCGTCTGCTAAATGAATAAATGTAAATTGATAGTGGGGCTGGACAATAATAAGATTATGAATATATCACTGCGCATGTGCACACACAAACATCAATAGATCATTTTATTTATTTATATATATATATATATTATATATATATATATATATACACATATTCACACACACACACACACACACATACACACACCTACTGTCAAATTAACACTATTATTGTGCACTTCTAAAAGGCAGTGTAAAAATGTGATAGGTGATTATTGCCTACTCTAACTGTTGCAGTGTTTTACCCAATGTGTTCAGCCTGACAAAAAATGTTGAACCATCTAGACATGTTTACCACTCTGTAGTATGTAAATGCTACAAAGAAAACTCATTAATGATTAATGACCATGTCATGCTGCCATTAGGGGGGGAAAAAAAAAACAAAAACAAAAAAAAAAACCTTGAGCTAACACTGCCATCTAGAGGACATAATAACAAAAGGACTGTGATTCAGCAACATGACCAACCCATGCGGAGAATTCTGGTAGTAACTCATGCTCGAAAACACCATTTTCTTGCAGCTTTGTTTATGGTAGAACACAGATTCGATTAACCATCATTGTAAAGTATGGTTTGCAGAAACATTAGCATGCAATGAATGCTTGATCTTTAAAAATTAAAAAATAAATAAATAAACATGTAAGCTCCATAATGCAAACATGATTTTGAAATATACTCTAAAATAATCATTTTCAGCACATATATAGTCTATAGTACCTTGAAAATCCTTCACACAAAAACAGCATTTCTCACTCAAAAAATGGGTTTGTACCTTTAAGGACAATCAAGGTCAAAACCAGATTCCAAAGAAAGCATTTATTACTTCCTGAAAACATACATACATAGTCAAGGTCAAGGTCAGCTACCAAAAGCAAGTTTACTACTCCTCAAAAACCAGACTACCTTTATGGGTACATAGACAAGGTCAAGGTCAATGCTAGATACCAACCCTTTCACAGCCTTCATGAAAATCATTTAAAAAAAAAAAAAAGTTGAAACGAGCCAAAACAATTTTGAGATCACCATTATAACCCCTCCACCTTCTTCAGCATGGCTCGTTATGTCATCTCACTCAATTAATGGAATCTTAACCATGACAGCTGACAGAGGCTTTGACTCTTCCACTAGAAGAACCTGTGGTCTGTTTTTTATTCTCCTCCAGAGTCCCCCCTCTCCCCTCCCCTCTTTTTTCCCCCCTGTAACAGAACATCTTAACACAACATCTGTCCCCTCTCTACAGCCGACATGTCGTTGTGAAAACTGTGCTAACAAGGCCTGGCATATGACCTTCAGTATAGGGTCACAGTGGAGTTGATCATTAATAAGACACCACCACACACAGACAGTGTGACAAACAATAATCATTACAGGATTTGTAGATGTAGTACGACTACATAAGTACATTTACCAGAATTAATAACACCTATCTGACTTTTGCAATTCTTTTTTCCCCTCTCTTACACACATAAAGATGCTGATGAGGGTTAAGTGACAGGGTTGTAGACTGGCATCAGGGTGACAACCATGCCATATAAATAAATAGAATGGAAACCATAACACACAATAACACACAAACAAAACACAGTAAAAATTACAAATTTTATTACAATATTCTTTCAGTTGCAAAGAAGTTTGAGGGTTTTCTTGCATGTACTGCCCATTTCAAATCCCCCCCACAACATTTCAATGGGATTCAAATCCAGGCTTTGGCTAGACCATTCCATACCCCTCCATTCTTTCTGAGCCATTCCTTTTTGGATTTGCTGGTGTACTTAGGATCCTTTCCGGTTGAAAGGTCCACTTCTGGTTCAACTTCAATTTTCGGACAGATAACCTCACATTATCTTCAAGCACTCTTTCATATGATGCAGAATTCATAGTTGAATCAAAGTATGTAAGCTGTCCAGTCCCTGAGGCAGCGAAGAAACCCCAAACCATAAGGTGTTTTATAATCAGCACCAAACATGTCTGCTGTTACTGTGGCCAAATACCCATCTTTGATTCGTCTGTCCAGAACACATTATTCCAAATGGCCTGGTCTTTGCTTATATGCTCATAGGCAAACTGTAGTTTTGCAGAGGCTTTTTCCTGTCACACCTCTCAGGTCAAATTTGTGCAATCTCTTTCTGATTGTAGAAGCATGCACTTTGACACCAACAGCTGCAAGACTTATTTTTTGGGGTTCTTGGAGACTTCTTTTTTTTTGCATCAGACGGTCTCCTGGACTGAATTTGCTGAGTCAGCCAGTCATGGACAAACTGGCAGTTGTTTGAAATCTGCGTCACTTGTAGATTATTTTTCTTACAGTGGAATGATGTATTTCAAATAATTTGAAGATCTTTTTAAATCCCTTTTTAAATCCCTTATCTGTCATAGGCATCCACAATCTTTATCTGAAGGGCTTCCAGAACTCTTTAGATCTTGGCATGATGACACCACACACCTCAAAAGCAAAGGGAACACCAGACACTAGATATGAGAGGGGTATAAATAAGTCAGGTTCCACTTGCACTCCCTAAGCAGGTTATAATCACTGGCACCCAATCTTGAACACCTGATTCTAATTTTATAGATTTGAAGGCGTAATAAATGTAGGGGTGTACTTACTTTTTCCATATGACTGATCTGTTTTTTTGTTCATTTAAATCGTGAAAATGACAACAAAATGTCATTTGATAGCGTGCATCACCTTTATTAATAGGTACTGTTTCAAAGAGGATCAAATGTTTGCTTTTCCAAATTTGTCCAAAAAGCCAACAATTTGCATGACATTCTCTAAGACATGAATAACCACACGACTGTGTGTGTGTTAATTTACACATATGTATACATACACAAACAATGTGTATCTCAAAAAATGTGAATATCGTGGAAAAGTTAATTTAATTCAAAAAGTGATACTTCATGTATTCTACATTCATTACAAATAAATTCTTTATTAAAATATGTTGAGATACTGGATTTTTGATTTCCATGAGCTGTAAGCCATAATCATAAAGATTAAAACAAAAAAGGGCTGAAATATCTGTGTAATGAATCTAGAATATATGAAAATTCCACTTTTTGAATTAAATCATGGAAAAAAAAAAAAATTTCAGCAATATAAATTTTTTTTGAGATGCACCTGTATGTATGTATGTATGTATGTATGTATGTGTGTGTGTATATATATATATATATATATATATATATATATATATATATATATATATATATATATATATATATATATATATATATAGATATAGATATAGATAGATAGAGCGAGAGCGTATCTCACAAAAATGAGTACACCCCTCGCATGTTTGTAAATATTTGATTATATCTTTTCATGTGACAACACTGAAGAAATGACACTTTGCTACAATGTAAAGTAGTGAGTGTACAGCTTGTGTGACAGTGTAAATTTGCTGTCCCCTCAAAATAACTCAACACATAGCCAATAATGTCTAAACCGCTGGCAAGTGAGTACACCCCTAGGTGAAAATGTCCAAATTGGGCCCAGTTAGCCATTTTCCCTCCCTGGTGTCATGTGACTTGTTAGTGTTACAAGGTCTCAGGTGTGAATGGGGAGCAGGTGTGTTAAATTTGGTGTCATCGCTCTCACACTGCCTCATATTGGTCACTGGAAGTTCAACATGGCACCTCATGGCAAAGAACTCTCTGAGGATCTGAAAAAAAGAATTGTTGCTCTACATAAAGATGGCCTAGGCTATAAGAAGATTGCCAAGACCCTGACACTGAGCTGCAGCACGGTGGCCAAGACCATACAGCACTTTAACAGGACAGGTTCCACTCAGAACAGGCCTTGCTATGGTCGACCAAAGAAGTTGAGTGCACGTGCTCAGCGTCATATCCTGAGGTTGTATTTGGGAAATAGACGTATGAGTGCTGCCAGCATTGCTGCAGAGGTTGAAGGGGTGGGGGGTCAGCCTATCAGTGCTCAGACCATACGCCGCACACTGCATCAAATTGGACTGCATGGCTGTCATCCCAGAAGGAAGCCTCTTCTAAAGATGATGCACAAGAAAGCCCGCAAACAGTTTGCTGAAGACAAGCAGACTAAGGACATGGATTACTGGAACCATGTCCTGTGGTCTGATGAGACCAAGATAAACTTATTTGGTTCAGATGGTGTCAAGTGTGTGTGGAGGCAACCAGGTGAGGAGTACAAAGACAAGTGTGTCTTGCCTACAGTCGAGCATGGTGGTGGGAGTGTCATGGTCTGGGGCTGCATGAGTGCTGCCGGCACTGGGGAGCTACAGTTCATTGAGGGAACCATGAATACCAACATGTACTGTGACATACTGAAGCAGAGCATGATCCTCCCTTCGGAGACTGGGCCACAAGGCAGTATTCCAGCATGATAACGACCCCAAACACACCTGCAAGACAACCACTGCCTTGCTAAAGAAGCTGAGGGTGAAGGTGATGGACTAAACCCTTTTGAGCATCTGTGGGGTATCCTCAAATGGAAGGTGGAGGACCACAAGGTTTCTAACATCCACCAGCTTCCTGATGTCGTCATGGAGGAGTGGAAGAGGACTCCAGTGGCAACCTGTGAAGCTCTGGTGAACTCCATGCCCAAGAAGGTTAAGACAGTGCTGGAAAATAATGGTGGCCACACATAATATTGACACTTTGGCCCAATTTGGTCATTTTCACTTAGGGGTGTACTTACTTTTGTTGCCAGCGGTTTAGACATTAACGGCTGTGTGTTGAGTTATTTTGAGGGGACAGCAAATTTACACTGTTACACAAGCTGTACACTCACTACTTTACATTGTAGCAAATTGTAATTTTTCCAGTGTTGTCACATGAAAAGATATAATCAAATATTTACAAAAATGTGAGGGTCGTACTCACTTTTGTGAGATACTGAGAGAGAGATAGATAGATAGATAGATAGATATATATATATATATATATATATATATATATATATATATATATATATATATATATATATATATATATATATATATAAATGAGATAATACAATATATAATATATTAGCATATGCATCTACTGGACTTTTTTTCCCCGAACATAATGTCCTGTACATTTCCACATATACAATACTAGTTGTATACAATCCGTGTAGTATAGACACTCGTTGGCACTGATTGGTTCTTGTCAGTTAGGCATGTGAACTAGCTGTCACTTCAAACTTTTTGTCACCTTAAACCCAGATGTCAAATACCCAGATGCTATAATGTCTAGAAGCAGTCCCTACCAGTAACACAATTACTGTGCTGCCCATTTCATGCCTTGTTTGCATATGCGTGGGGGTTTGAAGTTAAAGTTTATTGCCTTTGGAGGAGAAAACGATGCACATGGAAACCACACTGCCACAACTGCATAAGTCAACTGAAGTACTCATTAACATGGTTTTTAGGGTTAGTATATGGCTAACTTGGAATTGCTATTTTCAGTGGGTTATAGTGGCATGCATTTGTGTGCAATTTGATGAGCAGGAACCTTAGTTTTTATTACATTGGATGTACAAATTCTTTAAAAATGTTAAAAATGAAAGGTTAATTAGCCAATTGTGCCATATAAAACATCAAGGATTACCGTGAAAGTAAACTTTGCCGACAATTATTTTGTAGTGTAGTATAAAACCAATGTACCTCTTAATAGCACCATTCTTTATTAATTTTTGACTAAATCCTTGTCACACTTGGCAAGAGTTTTCACCTTTTTTGTTGAGGTGAAAAATTTCAAAGATGATGTAGGTTTGGAATTATTTAAGCACGCACACTAATAGTTGAATAATAATGGTACTTAACTTTATGGTTGAACCCACAGAACCCATTATTAATATGATATTGTCTGTTCTCATCTCTAAAGAATCCATGGACATATTTTAATTTGCCTTTTTGTTTTAGGCTGTTGGCAACATGGGAAAGGTATCAAAGTGTGTATCTATATCTCAGTGTCAGTAAATGGACAAGGGCTGTGGGTGTATGAGCTCTTAGAGGGCTACCATTCCTCTTAATGAGGATCTTGACTCTGACTTTGCCCTGGGACAACGACAGACTTAAGAGACCACAACACAAATGTGTGTAATGTGTGTATTTTTTGAGTGACTGTCAATCCTATAGGGTCATAGCCAGTGCTTAGAGGTAGGTTGTGTTATTGAGTGGATGTTTTTACATTCTCTTATGGCAAAGTGGGTATGGACATCCTTCTGCTCGCTGCCATAGCGATGTCCTTGCATTAATATGACTGTGGCCATGTATCCATGCCAGGTTCAGCACGGACTGTTATCCAGCTGCCCCAGCAGCCGTGCTAATTAATTCAGACGTGTTTAATTCGGGGGCAGTCTGCTCTGCCTTCCATTTTCCTGTTCTATTTTCCCTTAGGTGTGTTAGTTTCCTCTAAATATAGACACCATCTCGGTTTCAGCTGACCTCAAGCAGCTAACAGTGTCTCATGTCACTTAATTATGTTTTATTTTGTGTGTGTGTGTGTGTGTTTGTGGGCGAAGTGGGGATGGGGTCGGTGGGGGATGTAGGTGTGGGTGAGTATGTGTGGGTGTTTTTCGGGTGGAGGGAGCAGAAGCTTCCATTATATATATATATATATATATATATATATATATATATATATATATATATATATATATACACACACATATATACAGTCATGTGAAAAAATAAGTACAACGTATGGAAATTGTTGGCTTTTTTGACATATATGGACAAGCAAACATTTGATCCTCTTTGAAACAGTGTGTATTAATAAAGGTGATACACTTTCTCAAACGACACATAAAATTAAAATAGTGAGAAACTACTGAGGATTTTTATTTGTTCCAAGAAAGAAGGAATTCCAGTCAGAGACCTTAATCAGGACAGGAGGACCTCTTTGGGAACATGTTTGATCAATCAGTGGTCTGCACTATTTTTAGCTCAGCCCATATGTCCTGGCTTGTCTCACATGTTGCCTAGGTAAGAAGGGTAACCAAATTCGACAAGGGTACTTAAACATGGCTCACTTAGTGGTGGAAATAGTGACAACATGGATGAGTATGGGTAATGTGCCAAACTGAGCCAAGCTCTTGAAACGACTTATGTAACGGAGCTGACTTTCATTATGTATACGAATAATTATTACATTCATTAAAGCAGAAACCATAACACAAGTTTTAAGCAATAGAAAGCATGACAATTTCTTGAGAAACCCCTGAATTGGTTGTCCTTTCTAATTCAGACATGCAACCTTCAACTGAGCCTATATCTGCCGGCATGTGACTATAATTATCCTCCATCCCTTACTGACCTAATCACCCTACCCAGAAACCTCCCATGTTCTAGAGACGAATTTCACTGATGCCAAATACTCATCATCCCAGGCCTTGCAGCCATGAATGAGCTCATTCTACCAAGAGCAGGCCAGAATCCAAGAGCATTAATTACCTGAAGACAGACTTCACTGGAACAAAACAAAACAAAATGACGAGCACAACCCCCCCCAAAAAAAAAAAAAAAAAAAAAAAAAAAACACAACACAACACATCAGCAACAAGACCACTGGCAATATGAAGGACACCAAGAAGCAGTTCTAAGTACCATAATAGGAAAAGCACACAGGGAGACACATCATTATAATTTTAACGTAAAAATGCAGCTACATTTCCCTACACTCAGTAACGCAAAGTTTCCTATTAACATACATCCATTGTACACTGTAGTGCTAATAGAAATGTAGGTAACAGAAACATATGCAAATGAGACTTAATATTAATATGAATTAATGTAACTAGGAACAAATACATTTTGGCCCCTTAAAAACTGAGAATGTTGTTAAGTAATACTAACAAGTTTCATAAGAGCTTATTCATTAATCTTCAGTAACTGCAACTGAAGAGGAGAGTCTTTTGAAGGATCTGGAGAGATTTGAAACCTGCATTTGAAGGATCTGGAGAGATTCTGTATGGAGAAATGGTCTCAGATCCCTTGCCATGTATTCTCCAACCTCATCAGGCATTATAGGAGAAGACTCAGAGCTGATATCTTGGAAAAGGGAGGTAGCACAAAGTATTGACTAAAATGGTGCCAATAACTGTTGCACACCTATATTTAACAAAGTTTTTCTGGGGATAAACCTATGTTTTGTTTGTAATTGTTTGATATCCATGAGAGCAGAGTATTTTTGTGAATTGTTTGAACAAAAGATCAAAAAGTTAAACAATAAAGACCATTTTTCACAGCCTTCTTTGCTCATATTTACCAAGGATGCCAATATTAGTGGAGGGCATTGTATACCCACTGAAGCTCTGTTTTACAAAATGTCAGTTATTCTTGTTTAAACTTTTAAGGGATTTGAGGCAATTAAAAAAAAATAATAAAACGAGAGCGATATTAGTGAATTATTGGGATTTTAAAGAAATGGCAAAATGAAAAGGAGCCAAAAACAAGAGCAGAGGGCCGTTGGGAGAACTACTGTGACACATCTTTGTTACATCGACTGAAGCTAATGGTCAGTGACTAGCCAGCTTGTGTCAGGAGATCAGCCTGAGGTTTTATTGGTTTTTTTGGTCCTCTGCTAGCATTGCTGAAAGCACAGTGTGAGTGGTCAGCCGCCCAGACGCTGTATCACCATCACTGCTCCGACAGCCAAACTGACATGATCAGTTGGAGAAATCACTCTAGGCTTTCTTGTTAAACAGCATATATGTCATCCCTACCTCAGGAGAGAGAACCACAGTCAGCATGAAGGACCAGCGGTAAGCAGTGCTGCACTGTGCCATTACGAATGTTCAAGACTATAAATCAACTGAGAAGACGATTACCAAACTAGTGTTTGAAAAGCATTCTCCTCTTCTTTTTTCCCCAAATTCAGTTTATAATTCTAGTTTCCATGTACTTGCTTTTTAAGCACATACAGCAAGATAGTGACTGCCACTACACATCAGAAGGAAATTTGTGGATTCTTCAAAAGTGACTTCTCAATTGAAAAGAAAAATACAGCAACAAGAGGAAACAGCTAGTTGCCCATGCTCTCACCTGTGAAAACTGTGGTGATGCACTATGACAGGAAAGGTCATTCTTTGAATGGTCATCCTGGATTTATTTACACTTAAATGTCTACCAAGGATCTGTTCATCATAAGTGAGTAAACAGACAAAGTTGTCCTTGACCTTAGAAACATTCCTTTAAACGCTCCTAACCAAACCGCTCCTCAGCAAGGCTCAATTACATAAGTAATAAATATGACAGGACATGATGCCGCATGAACATGATCAACAACAGGGTGGTGTGATGCGGCCTGTCACAAAGTGGATTCGGTTGCATTTTCCCATTAATTAAAGAATGGCGTGTCGTACTTTTTAATCAGTGTATAATTACTTTCAATTTTGTTGAAAAGCTGCAAGTTAGTTCCTGTTATCACTTACAGTGTTAACAGACGTTCACTCGCCAGTCTCTGTTTATTATCTTCAAGTTAATAAGACAAAAAAAAGCATTTTTTTACATTACCATGAAACTGCAAAGTCCTTTGTCCTGAAGATTCTCATGTAACAGGAAACTCATCAAGGACTGACCCTGGAGACTCCTTCCTAAGATGCTACATAAATATCTCCATACATAAGTTGTTGTTGTTAAATGACATGTTTGTTTAAAAAAAAAAAATTTTCCAAATTAGTCTTAGAATATCTGGAGTGTATACCTGCAAGTCCCTGTGAATGATCTATTAATACTATAATAATGTGAATTATCTGTAACACATTGGCATGAGCAGATCAATATAAACTGACAGCTAGCCCTGCAGCTGGAACTACTCTGAGTCATGCGGTCATAGAAAATTAATCAGCACCTCCTGTCAATCGGAATTCAAGAATTCAACAGCACGGTGGTATAAAATAGTTTAAGGTAAAAGCTGTAAAAAAGATCTATAGCAGAACGAAGGGCAGACAGACAACTAGCTGTTTTTCCTCTTGTAGCCTGACAGGGAGAAGCACCACGACCACTTCAGAATGCAATATACATGCGAGACTGAATTATAGTTTAGAATTATTACTCATGTCACTTAATATATAATAAATCAATCATTTCAAATGTTCTGGGTGGTGAAGAACATGTGGCAGATTAAAGTTTATATGTTTTTAAGATACTGTGTCCATGTTTAATATTTAATAAAAACCAACTGCATTCAATTGTACTACAATTGGTATAAATTTAGCTACTGCAATATATACAGGTGGGGGAAATAAGTATTGGATATTTCAACATTTTTTTTCAGTAAATATACTTCCAATGAGGTTATTCACATAAATTTTTCACCAGAAATCAGTATTAACTTAAGAAATCTGGAAATATAAACAATTCACAACATTAAAGTCCATAAATAAAGTTATATGTAATCAAGTGGAATGACACAGGAAAAAAGTATTGAACACGCTAAGAAAAAGTAGGTAAGGCAAGGAACCAGCTGAAATCCATAAGTAGTGAATCCTATCTGTGCAAATTAATATCAGCTGGGTTAGTAAATTGATGGACTATAAAAAGGTTTGTCGTTACCAAGGTGTCACAAAAGAAACATCTCATGATGGGTAAAAGCACTCTCCCAAGACCTTCAGAACCTTATTGTTGCAAAACATATTGATGGAATGAGAAAAGCCCTTTCTTTATATTTCTTTATATTTCCAGATTTCTTGAGTTAATACTGATGTCTACCAAAAATTTCATGTGATTAACCACACTGGAAATATATTTACTGAAAAAAAAATGTTGACGTGTCCAATACTTATTTCCCGCACTGTAAGTTTTGGTAATGTTACATATGTTTATTTTTTGTTTACTGCATTAATGGTTCGGAAGAAAGGAATAATTACTAGATCTCACAGCACTGATCCCCCCCCCCCCCCCCCCCCCCACTAATTTTTTTTACAAAATTAGCTGTAACGGAAATGGCAAAAAAAAAAAAAAAAAAGTAAATGGACCACGTTTTTCATTAAAACATAATACAGGCTATCTGAAGAATAAATAAATAAATAACGAGAGGGACTATGGCAGGTTTTCTAAGATACCTGCTAAATTTGCTTACAAAACTGCACAATATTCTACCTTAGATAATTTGTGCCCTCCAAAACTCAAAAGCAAATTATGCTTAGGTTTAATGTTTATTGTTCGCGTTACTGTTTACTGCTCATTATAATAATTATTTTCATTTCATTATCTTTGTTTTACAAAATTTAATTAGACGTGTAAGACTTTTGCATAGCACTGTAGATTAAGAAGCTTCTTTATTTTAGTTGCAAATGAAGTCATGTGATAGTTTGTGTGATACTGCCAGGCTGTGCTTAGACTATAGTTTTATGAATCTATACTTAGTCCCCATGATAGCAAATGGCATGAACTCCAAATGGAGTTGAGGCATAGACAAGTGTCAGATAAAGACACTTGTTTGTAAATGTTAAAGAAAATGCTGTATGGCGTTAACAAAATGGCAACAGGCACATGAGCGTGAAAACGTGGCAATATTTGACTGTAAAGGGAGTAGCAGAACCACAATGAGCACAAGGCAATTCTCCCACAGGCTGATGGTTACATGTGTGCTGCTGGCTCTGACTGTCACTGCGCAGGAGCAGTCAGGCAGAAAAGAAGAACAGAGCAGGCTGGCAGGAATGAGGGGATAGAAAGGGAGAAAAAAAGGATGAGGGGAGAAGACATCAGGAGGGCTTTTCATCAGCCATGTGCACAGACAAAAAGCAGATGGTGCAAAAGAACCCAGAGGTTTAATTAAGTTTGGAAGAGCAGAAAGTGTGTTTTAAAGAAAACATGTTTAGAGACTCTCTAAAGCACGGAGTTCGAACATACATACTCGTATATTTCAAAACGCCAAAACGTGCATTTCATTTTGTATACTTCTCAATACCAATAAGAGCAGAGCTCCAAAATGAAGAAACAAAATAAATGTCCTGGTCAGATTTGACTTGAGGTTTTGCAAAGTCAAGACAAAAGATACCTAAAAACAACAGGCAATAGCCCTGAAGTTCAAAAATGTACAGAATCAGCCCTTTTATTTATTAGATTAATTACAGAAAAATATACCCAGAGAGAAACTTGGAAAAAGAGGAAGCACTTTCCGATAGGAATGTGTCGATTTCAGGCCCCTGAGAACCACAACACACTAGAAAGCACAGATGAATTTCAAAATAAAAAGGTCAACGTGGGCCACTGACAAAAGCTGATGAAAGCATGTCTATCATGTTACTTGGTGAGCTGGCTGAAATATCCATTCACTGATTAACTAACAACTACAAGCAGGGTTATAACATGTATATTTAAATAATATAAGTAGGGGTTCATATGAAAAGAAATTTATCCCTGCAATGTATGCCTGCAAATGATACGGAATTGTGCTTTGTGCATTTACGTAGGTGCTGAACCCAACCCGCCCCCGGTTCCCCCAAACCCCATACACCACCCGCCTAACACAAAAAAAATAAAGCTGCTGCTTTGAGAAGGTATGTAACATTTTGTCACACTGTTGGACTGCAAATCAAGCGGGTGCTGTATCATACACTAAGGAACACAGTATGGTTTCAGAAATCATTACAAATTCACACTTCTGTTAATCCTTTCAGAGAAAGTCTGCTTTATATGTTTTCAGTTCTTTGACCGTAACTGTTGCAAAAACTGAAACAGCAGCATTCTTGAATAACAGAGCATATGCTGCTGAATAAGAAATTCAATCTGTATGATTTATTTCAACTAGCACTTTGCTTTCAGGAACACTTGGCTGTCTCGATCAGGCCCAGAAACACTGCTAAAGCATGAGCACCCATGTCTGACAGCAGATGCAGTGTTGGTTTTGTAGAGATCTCAAATCTTCTGCTTCCATTTTAGAATGGAGGTTGAAATGGATCCACTTGTGGAGTGCCATGGATGTCAGGTTTGACGCACTGTGCTTCGCTGAGAATTACCAAGGCAGACCTATCCAAGCTACACTGAGAGATGTAAGCAATACCATAAACCACCATTGCTGCACTCGATAGACGGCCACTTCAGAGCGGTTCTGGGCAGGCCTCCAGTTCGAACCAAAAGTCAACAAACACTGGTCTGGCTAGATAGAGAATGGACGATTCCAGCTGATATTTGAGTTGGACGAGAGAATGTTGGACGAGTTTTGGTTTGAAGGGTGGTGGGAAATATTTGTTTTTAATTAAAGACAGTCAAACAAGCTCCAGATATTTAAAATCCACAAGACTTACACACTGCAGACCAGCTTTATTTCCTCTACTCCCGCATGTTCCATAGTTGCTATTTTCCTGCCACTGGGAGTTTATTGATCGTACAGTTCCATCTTTCAGTTTGCACTTGCACAAGATTGTAGAAGGAGCTTGACTTCACTTCAAACAAATAAAAGTTCACGCTGAGCTTTAACTAACTGTAAGTGCTATTTTTTTTTTTTTTATTACCAGATTAGGATCAGCTCTCCTGCAGCAGTTCTTCTATGACACTTTCTAAGCATATACAACCAAACTGACACTGGGTCATTGTTTACGGGCAAGTGGTACATTTCCACACTTACCAGTAGGACACATCCAAAGGTTTGAAAAAGCCACTTTTGATGAGATCAGCAAAGAAAGACTCCGTCTCTCTGCATGCTGTGCCATTTCCTATGACAACAGTCTGGCAGCTGGATTTGAAGAGGTGAAGGAGGGAAAAGAAATGTCAAAATCTTGTTAATGCAAGTGGTCCTTAGAAAAATAAGTTTCACATGTGTGTTTAAATTATGGGTTTCTGTTGGACTTTCGTTTCTTTATGCTGCCTAGATTCTGTTGAGTGACTACATTCCAATAAACATGTGGTATTATAATACATATGGGGACATTACAATCAATATTCTAGAAAATGGCAATAAATGAGTTTGTTTAGGCAACTACATAAGTATGACAAAATCACTTTTCATGCAAATACAATAC
Organism: Ictalurus punctatus; assembly: GCF_001660625.3. Lineage (NCBI taxonomy): Eukaryota > Metazoa > Chordata > Actinopteri > Siluriformes > Ictaluridae > Ictalurus > Ictalurus punctatus. Next base: position 13,119,959 of record NC_030418.2, on the reverse strand, counting down.
GTGTCATCTGATTGAGACTAGTGATTTACTCACTCACTTTCACTATAAGGCCAAAAGTATGTGGACACTTGATCATCACAACCATATGTACTTGTTGAACATCACATTATAGATTTAGTCCCACTTTGCTGTTATAATAGCCTCCACTCTTCTGGGAAGGCCTTCCAATAGATTTTGGAGCGTGGCTGTGGGGATTTGTGCTCATTCAGCAAGAAGAGCATTAGAGAGGTCAGGCAGATACGTCAGATATGTCAGATTAGGAGGCCTGGTGTGTGGTCAGTGTTTCAATTCATCCCAAAGGTGTTCAATGGGGTTGAGGTCAGGGCTCTGTGCAAACCACTTGAGTTCTTCTGTACTAAACTTGGCAAATCATTTCTTCATTTAGCTCGCTTTGTTCACAGGGGCATCGTCATGCTGGAACAGGTTTGGGCCTCTTAGTTCCAGTGAAGGGAAATTCTTAATACTACAGCATGAGCATACAAAGACTTTCTAGACAATTGTGTACTTCTGCCTTTGTGGTAAGGGTTTCGGAAAGTCCCACATATGGGTGTGATGGCCAGGTGTTCGTATACTTTTGGATATATAGTGTATATTAGGAGCTATCAATCATCGCTGAAAATACAGTACTGTGTAAAAGTCTTAGGAACATCAAATCTCAAATCTATCTCAGTTAACTGTGGCAAGTTCTCTCAGTAATCGCAAACTGCTTTAATTACATTTTTATTTGAAAAGTGGTCTATTAAATAATGTTCTGTTACTTAAAAATTAAAATGTAAGAGAATTTATGTGTTGTTAAAGAAATAATCACATGCAACAAATTCTCTCACAGCAATGTTTATTCAGTTTGCTTTTTTGTAATTATGTTACGATGTTGCAGTGTATGTTACAATGTTGCCTTTTACCGAACACTCGGTTTCATTCATCTTACATACAAATATTCAGGTTTGCCACTGCAATAAAAAAAATGGGCTGTGAAAGGCTTAGGTACTTCACCCAGATTGTGGATATGAGCATAGGCAAAAAGCATAAGAGTGCTGACTCCTATTATTAAGAGTTTTCAGAACTGCAGTACCTATATTTAAGCATGAAGTGGCGCAGTTTGTCAGCCTCTCTATTCCTGCCTGAGCTATGCAGGTACACCACGTCTGTGTGCAGGATCTGACCTGAAAAATAAGAATACAAGAGCATGAACCCAGTATGGGAGATAGTAAATTTAAATAAATAATAAATAAATAAAATCACAAAAGATCTTTTCATCATTTCTACTCTGCCCATTCTCTTTTTGACTAGTCCACAGATTGCCCTCATCCCTCCAGGACAGACAGCAGTGCTGCCCTATACACTCCTGCTTGAGAGAAGCTAATCCTACTGGACACTGTCAGAGAGCAGAAGTCTGTCTGATGACACACCCACAGACCTGTCACGGTCAAGCTGAGTCTGGCACGAAGTGTGTAGATACATGTGGTGCTGCTACAGGGCAGAGGGCAAAGCATGGTGAAGCCAACTGACACACACACATACACACCAGGCCGATCAGCAACCTGCAAGGTGGCCATGCACCGTGCCCAGCATGAAGCCCCGCCCACAGAGATGGTACTGTGTGCGTGCCCCTCATGCGAGCCAATCAAATACTAATGTTCAAAACACCAGCACAAAGTTCTTTACATTTCAAACCATTTCAAAATTAACAACTAATCAGTTCAAGGACACTGACATCGAGCTTAAAAATAAGTAATTAAAAAGCATAAAGATTGAAAAATGTAATGCCTGAATTTAATAACCAAAGTATTAAAAACGTTTATTCACATGATGTATATGTAATTTAGAGGTGCATTTGAAGATATTTTTTATATATTAAAGATGCCTTTAAATACACTATATGGCTAAAAGTATGTGGACACCTGACCATCACACCCATATGCGGTTCTTCTCCAATCCGTTGCCACACAGTTGGAAGCACACATTTGTATGGGATATATTTGTATGCTGTAGCATTCATATTTCCCTTCAGTGAAACTAACAAGCCCAAACCCGTGCACAATGTATAAACCCCAAATACATTTGAATACTAAAAATAGAGATAGAAAAGGGTATCATCTGGCTTATTTTCAAATATGAAAATTTCCATTTCTGGGATTTTACAGAGCAGTCTTTTCCCCCATCAATCAACTCTAAGCCTTCCAATCATGCCCCAGAGGCCTTCCAACAACAACAAAACGAAACAGCACAAGCATATACACGTTGATTATTTCCACATTCTCTAAAAACAAACAAATTCTCCATTTTAAGATGTAGAGAGATATAATTTAGCAAAGTAGATATCAGCAGCACAGTGTGGTCTTACTGGTGGGTGAGAGGATTGCCAGTTTGCAGCCATGGCGAAATCCAGGATCTACACCCATGAGGACACGCCCACGCACAGGGCACACCAACAGCCGCTGCCGGAGATTACGCACAAACATGGCAACGGATTCCTTCTCCGCACTGGTGGTCATCTTAGTCCTGAGACAGAGAGAGAGGTAGACAAAAAAGGAATATATGCAATTTTGAAGTTAAATTAAACCTCCATCCTAAGTGGTAGTGCATCCATAGGGCAGTGCCTATGGGAGCTCAACAGTTAAATCTCTGGGTTACTGATCAGAAGGTCGGGGGTTCACGCCTTAAAACCGGCAAGCTTCCACTGTTGGGCCCTTAAGCAAGGCCCTTAATCCGCTCTGCCCCAGGGGCATTGTATCCTGCACTCTGTCCCCAACTTCCTAACATGCTGGGGTATGCAAAGAAAAGAATTTCACTGTGTTGTAATGTATATGTGACAAATAAAGGCTTCTGCAACCCATTAATTATGTCTATATTGAAATACTTGAGCTGTGCTTAGCAAGTCTGGTGCTAACTTGTTGCTGTATTTACATTCTCCCTGTGTGAAGGTAGCCATTTTCTGCTACCCTGACATCACAGGGGGACACTGCTAGCACAATTACAATGGAGTTAAACAGGTGAAAAATGTTTGATGATATTTTGCTTTTAGATCCCAAAAACAAATAAAAACTATATTCCTACAGTTTCCTTATACTATGTTGCTATTAAAATGCTATATTAATAATAAAATCCAACACAGTAGTAGAAGAGACAGCAAAGACTCCTTCTGGACTCAAACTTCCAAAATGCAATGCATCTATAGACCAAAGTTGTGCTGAATTATGGCAGAGACTCAGCTAGTTAGTGATTTATAACACGGTAAGCACAACACTGTTGGTCTGGTAAATGGTCTGCACTTATATAGCGTTTTTTGTTTTACCTTAGCGGTTCTACAAAGCACGTTACACTGTTTCTCATTCAGCCATTCACACACACACACTCGCACACCAATGGTAGCAGACCTGCCATGCAAGGGGCTAGCTTGCCATTGAGAGCATGAACTTGGGAGTTCAGTGTCTTACCCAAGGACACTTCGGCATGTGGAGTCATGTGGGTCGGGAATCGAACCGCCAACCCTACGATTAGTGGACAACCCGCTCTACCACCTGAGCCAATGGTGGCTTTATTAGCATTAGTTGAAGCTTTGGAACTTCATCTGTATGATCAGAGTGTGCAGGTGAGGAAGTGAGAGAGTTGAACAGACTAAAGGACTAAAGCGCGGCTGCGTCTGTCTGTTTAAGTAGAGATGAAGCAAGGCAGTGTGTACAGTTATTTTTTGTGATATATGCAGCCAAAAATGAATTGGCAAAATTGCAATTGCATGAAATTGCTTTCGCAGTGATGTTTGTTGGTAAATAAGACCTTTTAGCTGTGCTCATGTTCGACGCGCGGGAATACGAAGAGGGCTTTGGCTGAAAGTGCGTTGTGATGACATCACATGACACCTCTTGGCCCAAATCTGTGGAAATGTTGAAAAATTGCAAGCTCCTCTGAATATTGCGGAGTTTGCTTAATTTTGCGTTAATTTGTGTGATCACTATTTGATCGCCAAATCACTAAACCCTGGAGGGAAGGGCAAGGGCACTATCAGCAGCGAGTTGAATGGCATTGTGGGTAATGTTAACCAATGTAACCATGGTCATTCAGGATTGATTTTTCATTTAAAAGCTTTAAACAAGCTTATTATTTATTTTTTTGTTAAAAAAGCATACCTGTAGCCTCTGCTGAGCAAGGGCATTAGAAGTCTCTTGTAGGAATCCTCTACAGCACTATTTAAAATTTTCATCAACTCTGGACGCGCAAACCCTTGTGGCCTCCACCTACAAAACATGCCACACACACACGCGCACACATGCACGCACACACAGTTTTAAACACAATAATCTTTTTATGACAGATTTCCTTTTGCAGACTGCAGAACGGCATTTTTTGGTCATTTCACCAAAGATTTGGGAAGAGTTTTGTGGTTCTTACTGTGTTAATTATACTTAAGATTTGTATGCAATTTTTGCTAAGGCAATAAAACTTTGTTTGACACAACCAAGAAAAAGTGTTATGCCATAAATGTGGCTACTGCGACAGAAAAAAAAAAGAACTATTTATAACATGAAAGTGTGGAACGTAGAGGTCTAAGAAAATGCCAAACATCTGGATAATCTTTCAGCATAACAAGCAATGCGAAAAATAGCAGGCAATGGTGACCAAAACAAATAGAAAAAAAAGAATGAAAAAGGATGGCATGTAAGCATTTGTGAGTATGTAGGTGCACACTTCTGAGGTGGGACACAGACCTGGCGTTGACACACCACCTACAGAAGTCAGCCTTCACCCAGTCGGGGATGTTAACCTTCACTGACAGAATCTTCAGATTCTCCCCTCGGTTAATGGCCAGCGTCTGAAATGAGAGTGTAACCTGGTGAGACAGCAGACACAAAGCCTGGCACGGTAGTGCACTGTTGGTACCCACTCTTTCATTCCATACCAAAACAAGCTCAAGTGGGCACACATACACAAGCACATGCGAGAACACACACACACACACACACACACACACACACACACACACACACACGTCTTATAAATGAATGCCATGCCTACACCTAAACCTAATCCTACCCTTAACTTCAGTAAGCAAAAAGAAACTTTTTCGCTCTTTAAGATACAAAAAAAAAAAAGACATCCAAATGTCCCCACAAGGACAAAAGTGTCAGATGATCCAATTCTTCTGGGGACATTTCGTCCCCACCAAGTCACACACACTCGCACACACATCCTGCAGTATGCCTCCTGCCTCTCTCACTTTTCCCTAGCTGGTCCTCTAAAGGAAAGTGACATGCTGTTAAGCAAATAGTTTTAAGTGTCTGACCTTTTCTGAGGAAAACCTTTTGGAAGAAAGAAGAGGGTAGAGATGATCCATCAATCAGGACTTGAAGCAGAAGAGTAAAGCTGACAAATGCCAAGTTGCCACCTACCCCCAGCACACACTTACACACACAAACCTACCACTGAGACGACAGCAGATCCTTCACTTTACTAAACAACTAATGCCTTGATCAGGACGTGAATTAATGCAGCCTGAAATACCATGAAATTCAGTTTGCTTATAAGGGCATTTGATTGCCCTAAGGAAGCTGTTTAGCCGCATGTTGCCATGCGACATTCATCAGAAAGAGTTTTTCCTAAGATATGGAAACATATTAAACTTTATCCCTGTTCTTTTCCAACACCAGTTTGCGGTGAGCATAACACGTCATATAACCAGAAACATCCGGAAAAATCAATTACACCAAAAGCAGGGTCACCGTTCTTGCAACACCACGCTTTCCAAATGAGAGAGAGAGAGAGAGAGAGAGAGAGAGAGAGAGAGAGAGAGAGAGAGAGAGAGAAGGAGAGAGCGAGAGAGAGCCTCCCTGAGCAGAAGCAAGCTAGAGCATCCTTCAGATATACACATTATATTCAAAAGAAAGCTAACTCTCCATTTGATGGCACTACAAAGAATGAAAATCAAACCACTACCACAGTTTTGCAAAAGCAACAAACGAGGCAGTAAATACTCATAGACAGACACATATGGAACACATATATACAGGAGAATCATCACATCGTGACAACAATCCTCCTTTAGAGATAATAATCGTTATTTATGGTTCTTTCACGCCAAGGTAAAATAAGTATACCTTAAGTAAACCCTAACAATGATCTTTTAAACTGCATTGAGACACTACTGTACAGCTCATGTTTCCCAACCTTATCTAGTGAAGCCAATGATTAAACAGAACTCCTGGCTCACACTTCCAGAACATAATAACATCAGAACGCATAAACAAAATATAAATAAAAGAGAGACACAGTTAGAGTGCTGTACGTGTTATTGTACTTAAACCACTGCAATTTGGTGAAAATTACAACGTTTAAATTATTAATGAACGAAACATTGTGCATTCAAGGGCTTCTAGTTAGGGTTTAACGTTGTGAAATATAAGTTCCTGTTATCATGTAAGTTATAGATGAAAAACATTCATTCCCTCAGCAGTCTCTCTCTCTGTCTCTATCTCTGTCTGTCTCTCTGTAACACTGCACTCTCTAACTCCTCTGTCAAGTAGACTTTCCTTTGCTGGGAATCCCATGTCTGTTTCAAAGTGTGAATACCTGACCCTCTTTCCATAAATGGTAAATAAATGTCTCCTAACAAATGATACTTAACTTTTTTAAACATTAAACATGTTTTTTTTAATTTGTTTATTTATTTATATGGCACGTCCAGAATATGAGTTCGTGTAAATGAGCTGTTACTATAAAAACAAGAATTAGAATTATTAGAACTAATGCATTCATATAAACCTATCACTTATGTTACAGATGGAATATATTACATAAATAATAAAGACCAAAAATGAGATTACAAAATACAGGAGCAAAAAAAAAAAAAAAAAAAAATTCTAAAATTATTTTTTTGTAGTTACACATTAATGGAATGGCAAGAACAGTTTAAAATTTCATGCAGCACAGACTACTGTAACATCCAAGATTTTCCAAAAAAGAAATTTTTTCTTTGCTCGTAATAAGATGTGAAAAAACAGAATTTGTTGCATAAGCGGGGTGTGGTGGTCGGGGGGGTTGGGGGGGGGTGTGTTGGGTGCTACATACTCAAGATATCATGTTCTTCAAAAACAATGAAATCATAATTGAAAAAATATGAGGAATGTATGCTACAGGAATGAATATTATTCTAAAGACAGCGATTCCGATTCAATATTTACTTTCCAAATAAGGTGAAGGCATAGGCATGGAAAACAGCAAGTGGAAGGCCTCAATATAAACAAAATGAACGGCTGAACTTTTCACTCCTTATCTTTTCACACACAGAAAAACAAACATACACAACATGGGGTTTAATATACACCAGTGACTATTCTCAGTGCAAAATAAATAGGAGCTTGCTTTTTAGAAAGAAAGAGAAGGAAAAACTAGATTTATTTAAATGACAAATTCTCAACGGACTAAGCAGATTAAAATACTGTAATTGCTTTACAGCATTCCTAGCGAGATGTCTCCAGATAATCATTCATTTGTTTCTGATGAAGAAGTGAAAACAGAACTGGAACAAGAACAAGGCTGTTGCCTCTCTTCCAAACATTATATCTTAAAATATGTATATCTTTTAAAAATTTTAAACAATTTATAAGCTTTCTATCTGTTACAAAAAGTAATCAATAAGTTAACTCAGTGCAAGTTGATCCTGTTCCTACATTTTCCACAGCAATCAGGGGAGCTTTGGTTTTAATTGAATCTCTGCCAATTTAAATCATCTTTTCACTGCGGCCATTTTTGTATTATTCACTGACTATTACAAAATGACTTCATTCACATTTGTTTATGAAAGTTTTTGGCCCGAAAGAGGGGGGAAAAAAGCAGAACGTCTCCAATCAATTTACAGTAATTTTGTTTTGTACAGTAGTCATGTGCTTGGGTCAGCTCAGTTTTGTCACATTGTTTACACGCATTTTTATCAGTAATAATAGCTACTTGTGAATGGAATACTTTTGGGGTTGAGGTCAGGGCTCTGTGCAGACCACTAGAGTTCTTCTACTCTATCATCCACTTATTCATGGACCTCTTTATTCACGGTATCTGCTTTGTGCCCATATGCATTGTCATGCTGGAACATGTTTGCGACTCTTAGTTCCAGTGAAGGGAAGCTGTAATGCTACAGCATACAGAGACATCCTGTACAACTGTGTGCTTCCAAATTTGTGGAGACAGTTTGAGGAAGACTCACATATTGGTGTGATGGTCAGGTGCCCATAAACCTTTCAACATATAGTGAGTGTACTTTTACAATATTTCTACTTTTACCAAATTCATGTTACAACCAATGTCTGCTCCTATCACTTCATTTTTACTGTGGCTGAATCCAAAACGGTGTTATATTGGGTGCCCACAACAAACCCTGATGCTGGAGTACCCCCTGTAATTCATATTTTAATTAAATTCGATTTGTTTCTTTACATAGTACTTTTAAAAATAGCCTTTGTCAACAAGCAGCTTTACAGAAATCCAGATATAGATTTATATCCCTAATAAGGACGCCAGAGGCAAAGTTGGAAAGAAAAAACTCCCAGAGACAACATGAGGAACCAGAATCAAACAGGAACCCACCCTATTCTGGGTGACACAGTATAGTGAGTTTATAGTGAGTCATTTGAGTGATTTCCATGCTCCCAAAACACATAATCCAGTTTATCAGCTAATTAACAGCCGTTCCTGAGTTGAAGTTGGTGAGTTAGAGCAGGGAAAACACTAAGATAAGCAGGACTGGGGTTGGAAACCTGTGCCATACGTGTATATGGCCTCAGTGTGTATGCAGGGCCCACAGTGAGTTGTATGCCTAAGTAACTTCCCAACTAAAGCTAGACAAAATTAAATGGTTACATTAGGGAACACTGGCTGATTTTACAACAATCTTCTAATACATATTTTGCATTCTGCAGAGACACATTACAATCGCATACTTTAGACATAATTAAAGCGTACAATTAATTAATTAAATAGTCACATCACACATTATCACGTAGCCCTGTTATGTAACATCATATAGTTATTATAGACACTATATGAGTAAAAGCATTCGGTTTTCACAGGTGTATAAAAACAGTTACACACACAAATCTGGTCTTAGCACACTCGCCAGCTGACGTGCTAAATCAAATACACAAGTACATGTGCCTCCTGTCACAACACACCCCATACAGTTCCTACCTAACAAAGACACGAACAGGTTCATTTTCGCCATAACGACACAGCGTATAGGTCACAGGCATCTCAAATTAACAGTTGCTGACGGTCTATAATCACCAAATTAACAATGGTGGAAATGTTGAATGGTTCAGAGGAGAAAGGCCTTCACCACTCATTCTTTCACTCACTCACGCCTCACGCCCACACTCCCTCTCTTTCTGCTTTCCCTTCTCTCACAGAGCCCACAAGCAGCTGTCACCATGGAGGAAAGCCTGTCAATCTCAGCCCCTAATCCAAAGGCACGTGGATGGGGACATGTCACATATGTTAAGGAGGGGAGAGGTGGAATGACTGGAGGACAGAGAAGGGGGTGAAAGGAAAGAGATGGCGGGATAAAAATTTTAAAAAAGCCACTGTGACATGTGGCTGGCAACCAGCTCTAAGTAACCAGGGCGCCAGCAGTTGGGGACGCTTCCACTAAACTCCCCTGACAGAAGTGCTTTGAAAACGGCACTGAGGACTTGTTGAAATGCCACATTGCTGACACATTACTGATGCAGGGAAAGTTATGCATATGTTATACATCAGTGTACCAAAAGATATAACTGGATTGGAATGCTATTTGTAACAGTGATGCAGTGTAGTGTATAGGGGAGGTCAGTATCAGGATAAAAGCACAGAAATATTCATCAAGTTTTAAAGTAATGAGAGATAACTGCAGACAAAATAGTATTACCGCAGGAATTAAGTGTTTAACTGCTAATCCAAGAGGTTCACAGAAGTATTTTTGCCACTTGCAGCTACGAAATAGTGGATCATTTTCCTCAATAAATAAATGACCAAGTATATTACATTTATTATTTGTGTCTCATTGTTTAATTGGGTTCCCTTTGTCTACTCTGAGCACGTATGTGAAAATCTGATGATGTTTTAGGTCGTATTCATGCAGATATCTAGAAAACTCAAAAACTTTCAAGCAGAACTGTAATTTGGCGCATTTTTACCTAAACGTGCAAAACGCAGAGCAAAAATATTCATTTTACAGGCAGTGTGAATTACCAAGCCTGAAAGTGTCTTCGGGAACAGTTTCTTATGCTTACGTTTAATCACTACGATTACCACAAACCAAACTAAATGATATAAAATAGCAATTAAATAAGGAAAGATAATCTTCTTGGAACTTATTAACTGATTACTCTCAGATCCTAATGGGACTCTAAATGGATGCTTTACAGTGAGGGAAAAAAAAAGTATTTGATCCCCTGCTGATTTTGTACGTTTGCCCACTGACAAAGAAATGATCAGTCTATAATTTTAATGGTAGATTTATTTGAACAGTGAGAGACAGAATAACAACAAAAAAATCCAGAAAAACGCATGTCAAAAATGTTAGAAATTGATTTGCATTTTAATGAGGGAAATAAGTATTTGACCCCTCTGCAAAACATGACTTAGTACTTGATGGCAAAACCCTTGTTAGCAATCACAGAGGTCAGACGTTTCTTGTAGTTGGCCACCAGGTTTGTGCACATCTCAGGAGGGATTTTGTCCCACTCCTCTTTGCAGATCTTCTCCAAGTCATTAAGGTTTCGAGGCTGACGTTTGGCAACTCGAACCTTCAGCTCCCTCCACAGATTTTCTATGGGATTAAGGTCTGGAGACTGGCTAGGCCACTCCAGGACCTTAATGTGCTTCTTCTTGAGCCACTCCTTTGTTGCCTTGGCCGTGTGTTTTGGGTCATTGTCATGCAGGCATTGTCACACCCATCCACGACCCATTTTCAATGCCCTGGCTGAGGGAAGGAGGTTCTCACCCAAGATTTGACGGTACATAGCCCCATCCATCGTCCCTTTGATGCGGTGAAGTTGTCCTGTCCCCTTAGCAGAAAAACACCCCCTTAGCGTAATGTTTCCACCTCCATGTTTGACGGTGGGGATGGTGTTCTTGGGGTCATAGGCAGCATTCCTCCTCCTCCAAACACGGCGAGTTGAGGCCAAAGAGCTCCATTTTGGTCTCATCTGACCACAACACTTTCACCCAGTCGTCCTCTGAATCATTCAGATGTTCATTGGAAAACTTCAGACGGGCATGTATATGTGCTTTCTTGAGCAGGACCTTGCGGGCGCTGCAGGATTTCAGTCCTTCACGGCGTAGTGTATTACCAGTTGTTTTCTTGGTGACTATGGTTCCAGCTGCCTTGAGATCATTGACAAGATCCTCCCATGTAGTTCTGGGCTGATTCCTCACTGTTCTCATGATCATTGCAACTCCACGAGGTGAGATCTTGCATGGAGCCCCAGGCCGAGGGAGATTGACAGTTCTTTTGTGTTTCTTCCATTTGCGAATAATCGTACCAACTGTTGTCACCTTCTCACCAAGCTGCTTGGCAATGATCTTGTAGCCCATTCCAGACTTGTGTAGGTCTACAATCTTGTCCCTGACATCCTTGGAGAGCTCTTTGGTCTTGGCCATGGTGGAGAGTTTGGAATCTGATTGATTGATTGCTTCTGTGGACAGGTGTCTTTTATACAGGTAACAAGCTGAGATTAGGAGCACTCCCTTTAAGAGTGTGCTCCTAATCTCAGCTCGTTACCTGTATAAAAGACACCTGGGAGCCAGAAATCTTTCTGATTGAGAGGGGGTCAAATACTTATTTCCCTCATTAAAATGCAAATCAATTTATAACATTTTTGACATGCGTTTTTCTGGATTTTCTTGTTGTTATTCTGTCTCTCACTGTTCAAATAAACCTACCATTAAAATTATAGAATGATCATTTCTTTGTCAGTGGGCAAACGTACAAAATCAGCAGGGGATCAAATACTTCTTTCCTTCACTGTATTTAAGGCAGGTGCATAAATACTCAGACTCGTATTAGTTAACTGTAACATAAATATTTGGTGTGCTGCAAATGACTAATTAGAGTGATAAAACTGTTCACGTTTTCCAATTAAATCTAGATTGAGTAAACATTTTTCAATTCACATATACACCCATCCGATACCTAAAATGAGATGATTTCAACAAAACTATAGGGTTGCATTATGAATGTATATTACGAGTGTATTATATTATTCATGTGTATAATGAATGTGTGATTAATTATATAACACAGGGCCTACAAGACCTACAAGGCCACTTATCCACTTATCCATCTGGTCCAATGTGGAACAGCAATGGGGACCTTTTTCTTTCCAGGAATGAAAAGTTAAATAAACAACCAACATTAAATAGCAGAATTAAGACTTATCGAAAAAAAAGAGAAGCTTTTCTGGTGTCAACCAGTAATACGCAGAGAATGAATATCAGTGTAAGTAATAAACCCATGAATTACTAGTATTAAAGAGTAGGAACATACAAAACTTTTCCATTTAAAAAATTATGTTAGATCATGCGAGACTTGAAAAGACATTCACAAAAAGCACCATATTTATCCGTACATATATATTTTTAAAAACAACATAGGTCAGATTTTACCCGAACAATGTGAAAACAGACAAATAATTCAAAATTGCATTTCCTGAGAGACTATAAAGAGAGTAGGGAAGGCTGGGTCTGTACCTGGTGGTGCTGGATTCGCTGCACACTACAACGGAATGAACTGTACAGGCTGAATTTTGAAATGTCTTTAGGCTTGCTCTTCTGATCTGCCTGCTGCTGCTCTTTAAGAGCCGTTTTAGACACTGTGGACTGGATTGTCACGTCACTCCTATCACATCTGCGAGGGGACAACCACATGCACACACTTGTATAATAAAACAAAACATCAAGTAACTTTCAATTGAATGCGTTGTCGATGCTAACGGCACACATGCCGTTAAATCTGTGCAAAATCCATGTAAAGTTGGACATCAAATACAAAACAAAGAGAAATACAGGGTCAGAGGAGTAAAAATGCCATGTATAAAAGAGAGAGGAAATCTAGAGACAGAAGTAGAAGCAGAGGTGTGTCTCTCACAGTGATCGGATGTAGGTCAGCGTCTCGCCGTCTTTAGCAATCATGTCAGCTAGAATTTGCTCAACACCTGTGGTAACCTCTTCGAGAGTGTACAAACCTGTGGAACCCACAACACACACACACACACACACACTTCTTACGGATATTCAGAGAAGTATCGGCAAGTTGTATATTCTTTTAAACACTCAAATATATTTCACAATATAAATAATACAACTGGATCTCAGGACTTCAATAGTCAGTTCAAATAAATAATATGGCTAAATAATTTATTATATTGCATAATATACTAGAATAAATAATAATAAAAAAAAACATCAGCAACTCTGTGCCAACTACTAGGGGCAATATAACACTACTGTTGCTGACTTGCTGAAGAGGATACACTAGATACAGTACATTGCTGCCCTCTAGTGACTGAATCCTGAATAAATGTTCTGATTTTGCACACAATGATTTTAGTGGAATATTTTTTTTTAAATGAATAAATATTTAACTTAAGATCAGCATATAAACCCCTAGATCTAAAACACCTTTTTATAGTACAGTAGCTGAAACATTTGAACCAGACATCCGTATTTACTACGTGTAAAGGAGCCCTTGGTAGAGTGAGTTCACTAGGTTTGGTGAGAGATTTTTTAAATATACAGTAGACCATAGAGAGCATGTGGGTTAGTTCTAGGGATGGACAATGTGGATTTAAAACTATATCACAATATTTTCTGGTATTTATTGTGATAACGCTATCAATGATGATATAAATATAGATCCATGCAGCTCTGTTTTTGGCTACGAGTGATCTCTGTGATCTTGAGAGCCTCAGAAACACAAACATTGATCTAAAAGTAAAACTGATTTTCTGTAACCAAACCAGTTCCAGATTGTAGAGGTAGCTCCTCGTTTAGTGATAAACTCCTCCTCAGCTTCATGTCCGCCTTCCACCGTACTTGTTTTCGCTCTGCACGTGAGCTGTGAATGGGTCGGACACCATCGCACACAGAAATACGTCATCAACTAGGCTTTATCATTATTATCGCGGGAAGACTAATTCTTATTGTGGGGAGAATTTCTACCGGTATATCACAAATGATAAGATATCGCCCATCCCTAATTAGTTCTCTTCATATATCTGGAACGTTCTGAAAAGAAGCTAAGAGAAGTGGGAAACTTACTGACTAGGACTGTTTTGTCCCTGACCTACGCACTAGTATAGCTTTTAATTCTCCAGATGGACGAACATAACACATATCAGTGTGAACAGCGCTGCTTGTGAGGTGTGTGTTCACAAACATGCAGCTATGAGTGTTTAAGTATAACGTAAGTTAATTAAGTTAAGTAATGTATAACAGTCATTAATGCTCTAACGAGCTTCCTACCTTCAGTGTTGGGCTGGATCCATGAGCGCAGGTCAAGTGTTTGGGGTGACTGCAGAAGAGCCAGAGCTGGAGCCTCTAGACCTAGCTGCTTCGCTCGCCTCGCCTTTGACAACTTACTGCCCTTCTTATATGGTGCATACTGTAAGGTCCAAAATGTTATTGGCCAATGAAAATCGCAAATTTATTAAATTCTTTAATTGATTCAATACATTTCATGATAATCAGTGAATACAAGTTGTTCAAAGAAGCAGACTATATTGTAATCTTACCACATGGTCCAGTTCATCAGCACTTTTGCAGTCCTTCAGAGTTTTCTCAAGTTCAAAGGTCAAACATCCCTCCTTCTTCAGGGTTTGGGTGATTGACTGAGACTTCTTTGCCACTGAGCTAACACACACACACACACACACACACACACCTCTTCACTATAAGAGGTCATCCAATACATAAAGTATTGCATCTTAAGCCACTGAAACATACTAGAGGTCGACTGATAGTGGATTTTACAGATAACGAAGTTATCTGGCAAGTATACCAAAGAATAATGAAGTTATCTATTAAGGCAGTACCTTATTTAATGGAAAGTTTTTAGAATTGATTCTGAATGAAAGCATAAACACCCAAAGAAAATTATTGCTGAGCTTTACTACAAAAATAAACCATACTGATTATACCATGAAAAAGTAATGTACTTTTTAAATGAAATAAATGTATAACTAATAATATATACAGTGTCCTCCACTAATAAAGTAAATTTGAGTGTTTAAGTATAATAAAGTAAATTTTTCACAGCCTTCTTGGCTCATATTTACCAAGGGTGCCAATATTAGTGGATGGCACTATAAATAAAGTATATAAAATATACACAGTCCTGTGAAAAAGTATTTGCCACCATTCTGAGTTCTTCTCGTTTTTGTGTATAGATCATACAAAATAGTTTTAGATCTTCAAACAAAATACAACATAAAACAAAAGCCACCTGCGTAAACACACAATAGAGTTTTTATTTTTTTTTATTGAAGTGCAAAAAAGTTATCCAACACTTATCACCCATGTGAAAAACTAATTGCCCCCTTAAACTAAAAATCAGCATGTGCCACCTTTAGCAGCAATAACTGCAACCAAACACTTCTGACAACTGGAGATCAAACTTTCATGTACTTCTAGGACTAGGACTTACTCTTACGCTTTGGATCATTGTCTTGCTGCATAATCCAGTTGCGCTTGAGTTTCAACTTACAGACTGAAGACCAGACGTTCTCCTTCAGGATTTTCTGGTAGACAGCAGAATTTCCCTCAACTTGCAAGTTGCCCAGGCCCTGAAGCAGCAAAGCATCCCTACACCATCACACTACCACCACCATGATTGACCTTAGGTACAATGTTCTTTTTTTGTGGAATTCTGTGTTTGGTTGTGCCAGATGTAACACGACCCCTGTCTTCCAAACAGTTTCACTTTCGACTCATGAGTCCACAGAACGTTCACCCAAAAGGTTTGAGGATCATCAAGGTGTGTTTTGGCAAAATTCAGACGAGCCTTAATGTTCTTCTGGGTTATCAGTTATTTTCACCTCGCTAATCTTCCATGGATGCCATTTTTGCCCAGTGTCTTTCTGATAGTGGAGTCATGAACAGTGATTTGTATTGATGCAAGAGAGGCCTGTAGGTCCTTTGATGTTGTCCTTGGCTCTTCTATGACTTCCTGGATGAGTAGTTGCTGTCCTCTTGGAGGAATATTGGAAGGTTGGCCACTTCTGGGAAGGTTCACTACCGTGCTGGGTTTTTCCATTTGGAGACAATGGCTCTCACTGTGGTTCTTTGGAGTCCCAGAGTCTTTAAAATACTTTGTAATCCTTCCCAGACTGATGTATTTGAATCACCTTCTTCCTCATTATTTCTGGAATTTCTTTCAACTTTGGCAAAGTTTGTTATTTTAACCAACTTCATGCTGTTGAAAAAGTTCTATTTTTTTTTTTTAATGAACCCCAGCTGAACCCCATTATGAATGCAGTTTCATAGATTTGAGGAATTAGTAACCACATCAGCAAATACATTTGCACACAGGCCCAGTTGGTATTGGATAACTTTTTTTTGCTACAATAAAAAACAAACATTTTCATTTAAAAATGTATTTATCCAGGTTGCCTTTGTTTTACCTTAAATTTTGCTTTAATTTCGGAAACAATTTAGTATGAGATATACACAAAAAAGAAAAAAAATCTAATACTCTTTCACAGCACTGTATATCCAAACTGAACCAAAAAGTAACACTCCAAATAACAAATAAAAATAGAGACATCCAAAATGTATTTATATTTAAAAAAAAATAAAAAAAATTAAAAAAAACCTCTTCCTTATTCACTCATTTGTAAATTTATAACAAAGTGCAAAAAGTGAAGAAAATACTGAGAATGTTAAAATGGGACCAGCAACTAGAGATCAAATAATCGTATCATAATCTTAATGCTCACTGTGTCATTTCAATAAAAATACATTTCTGGTACAAAACGTAATGCTGTCTACCATTCATAAAAATAAAAAAATAAAAACAAGCCTGAGAGTACAGCAATTGTGTACTAATTGGTTAACCATTTTGGATGCTTGGTTAACAAATTAACAAAGTAGCTTCAGCCAACTTAACATCACTGAATTCTTTTAGGAAACATAACCATGTACCTGTACAACAGCATGTCAGTATGGACGTTTGACCAAGCACAAATAATTACATATTAGCAGTGCATCTTTCATAATAACCTGAAGATGACAATACTTTTTTTTCCCACGGTTCACTCACCAGAGGTCCTCCAAAGCAAGCTGCACATCCCTCACTGAGTCTGCATCCATGTGGTTGATCAGCTCTTTCCTGTAGCGCACCATGAACGGGATGGTGTTCTCCTCCCGCAGGAGCTGAGCGATGTTACCACAGACCCACTGCTCCACTCCAGTCTTCTCAGCTAAAACCTTAATGCACAAGCATGAGCAAGCACACAAATACACATCTTTTAGAATCTGCTGTTCAATGCATAATAAGTAAGTTCAATAATCAGTTAAATCAAAGTATTATCGTAAGACACTTCAAATTACTGTTATTAGAATCTGAAAATAAGGTGTTTTTCTCAATAAAAATGGCCCAGGTGTACAATTTATAAACATATCAAGATGGCAAAGTATTTTCTAAACCATCATAAACATTTCATAGATTATACAGTACATGAGCATTTTAATATAAAGTTGTCAACTGAGTCATTGCAACAAGGCGTAAAGGAGGAAGATTTATTTGTCCATCACAACATGAAAATTTTGCATTGTACAAATCTTTAACAACTTATGTTCATTAGATATGTAAGATATGCCTGATATTTAATGACTAGCAAACAGTCACGAAAGCAAATTATTATTAGTCATTATAATGATTATTTGTTAAATCATTATTATGAACCACAAACCCTCATGACTCAAATTTTAGATCTCACCTGAACGGGGTCCCAGTTCATCTGCAGTTCATCTCGTAAAGTATTAGCAGACTTTATGTTGACTGGTTTGCCCTGAGGCGCACTTGTGGTCTTCCGCTTTTTCTGCACTGGCTCATCGAAGTTAAAGTCATCCTCAGGCTCTTCCTTTTTCACCACAGGGAGCTGTGTACTGGATGATGGCTCTTCATGTGCAATAACAGCAGTACTGAACACGGTGTCCATGCTGATAGACTGCCTCTGAGAGACACATCAATTAGCAGTGGGGACATTTCTGACATTAGGAAAACACTGAGAGAAGTTTGTTAAAAAAAAAAAAAAGTTCATGGTCAGATTTCATGCCTGAATGCCAACTGACTCTTAGATGGGGCTTCATTCTTAATATCAGTATCACAGCTTTATTGATAGATAAAATAGCTTTTTTCCCCAAAATGCCACTGCATGGTTGCCACTTCACAGCTCCAGGGTCCCCATGTCTGTGTGGGTTTCCTCCGGTGTCCTCTCACCTCCCAAAACCATGGCAGTAAGTGGATCAACTACTCTAAACTGCCAATTGGCATGAGTGTGTGCATGGTGTCCTGCAATGAACTGGCATTCATGGGACATTCATGGGACATTCAGGGTGTGTCCCGTCTGACCAGGATAAAGCAGCTACTAAAGATTAATGATGAATGAATGTTGCTTACACAGTAGTCCAAAAACAACATCATGCCATACAAGCCAAATGTTTCATGTTACATTGCTCAAGCATGTCAAATTACTCGGATGGTGTGAACGTTTTATAGCACACAAAACACCAACAGAACACACACAGCCTTACCTCTTCCTTAACCCGTACTTGTGGCAGTGATTCATCCTGATGAAAATCTGCATTGTTGTTGTTGTCTTCTCCTTTCTCTTTATCGACATCATTCTTTACTTTAAGGACCCTTGGTGCTCTATGCTTTCTCTCAGCCTTTGGTTTGGGCTCTTTAGGTTTGGGCTCTCTGGGTTTCGACTCTTTAGGTTTCGACTCTTTAGGTTTGGCTGCTCGTTTAGTGACCGGTTTCATGTCAGTTGGTTCTCCTTTCTTCCTCCTCCCTCTTCCTCTGGTCTTCTCCTCTGGCAGCCATTCCTCTGGTTCCTCCTCACTCACCGGGCTGTCTATGCTACAGTACATTGACATGTTTTTAATGTTACAATTTGTTTACCTAGAAGTGGCTGCTTTTCTAACAGTCCAAATTCCATACTAAAAGGTTTGAAGTGAATGTACTTACGGGTCATCGTCTGTAGTCGGTTCCTTATACACTTTTGCCGTTACTGCTCTCCGAGCTCGCAGCATCCTCGTACTGAAATGAAGAAATTTCTTCAACGGCCAGTATGACAGCACACATATACTGACAGATAAAAGGCCAACTAACCAGCTCTGCCTAGTGGTCTAGATAGTAGGCTACCACACAGTTCAAATTTAGCGCTTGAGCCACTATAGCTAGTTAGCATATGCACTAGAATGCGCGCATACTACTGTACTAAATATCATGTGTAAATAGTACACCAGTGCTACTACTACTGTATATCTCTGTACAACTCTGACTGAATTGTCACACTGTCACTGTAATCTGGAAAAACTGCTAACCAATTCTGAGATTCATATTTTTCAGCAACAGGTAGCATACTTATGTACTGTTTAGTGCGGTAGTATGTGCTGGGCTCCTTCTTCGTCGTCTTCCTCTTTTTCTTTGCGTTGCCGGCACCTACTGGTATGGAGTGTTGATCACTAAATTATTAAACTAAGTGGTTGTTGTTGCTATTCTCGTGCAGAAACACGTAACTATAGATTATTTAGATGCAGGACGACATTAATAACGACATATCTTAAAACAAAATTAAGTCAAGAAGCTGTCATGCTCCTGCTATAGGCTACAGTAGAGTATGTCTGTAGTTGGCAATTAAGAGTCGACAGCATACTATCACTGGACATGCAGTCTAGCACATTTCCATCTCAAAAACAACACAAAAGGCTTGAAACTAGCCCAGAACGGAACCCCGGAAGGAGTTTCTTCTTCTTCTTTTTCTTTTTCTTCTTTTTCTTCAGCCTTTACGTGTGGAAACATGGCATTTCTGGGTTCAGACAATGGCATTCTCTCAGTTGTTCTTCGGATAACAGCAGAGTCGGGAGATTCAGAGCGTTTGGCATTGCGGTGACAAATGCTGATTCTCACAGCTCGACACTTTTATAAAGTTTTTTTTTATTATTATTATTGCTCTACAACTAAGGCACACACTCTTCGTTTATTCCTTCCCTTTCCTCTTTTACTACTTTTTATTTTACTTTTTGTTCCCTTTGTCTTTTTTTTTTTTCCCTGAATGTTTGTTAGAACTTTCTGGAACATGGATCTAATGCTAATTTAATATGTTCAGTCAGAAAACCCACACAGCTTGCAGCATGCTCACTTGGTATGTTAACAGACCCGTTGTTCGGCTCAACACTATTTCTTAAGGCGTTTGTGCAATTCTTAACCTTAGTCTAGTAACATACAAAAATGTTTTCTCATTGAGTGATCTTGAAGGGGCAGAATAATGTTTAAATGCATCTGTATTTTACAGACAGCTATAAAGAGGGCAGGACCTGGTCAGACCTCCAGTCAGATGTGGAAGTGTTTGGGCAAAGATTACCAAGGTGTAAAACATATGGATAGTTGTTCAGCAAATCACTATTATTATTTCTTGATGCTTTGAGGCCGTATTTAAAGTTGTATTTTTCATAAAACATTGTAGAATTTGGCAATATAGTCAATATTTTATGTGTACATTTAGTTCTGATCAATTACATTTTTTATTAGGAGGAGTGTCCAGATTGGCCCCCCTGGAGATCAGGAGCCTTGTTTGTGCGACTCAGAGGATGTGTGCCACACCACCCAAACACATTCTTCCACCTGCCCCCAGTGTTAAGCTCCCCACACTCACCCCAAACGCCACTTTCACCCCTGTTCACCACCACTTTACCAGCAGCACGACCACCAGCAGCACACGGCTCCTTCACAGAGATGCTGCAGAACTGGCAGCCGATGGACGATATGCCATGTGAATGTATTCTTCTGCTTTCTGATTGACTTTCTTTTATAGGTATTAATTTTGTAGAACATTTTTCCTCACTTCCCTTAACACAGTGTTCTCTTGTAGCGCTGCCTGGCTGTCAGACTTTACGATGAGCCCCCAGGAATCATCAGAACCAGGTAGGGCCAACTGTGATTTCCACTCAGCCATCTTACTGGAATTTGTGTAGGTTAGGAATAAGACTAAGGATGGAGTTGTATAGTTTTGTAGTGTTAAATATTGTTAACTTCTTTATCATAGCCATTCTGAGGGAGGTGCTGAATAAATTAATGATGGTGCTGGATCAACAAACCACTGAGATTGCTTCAACTACAGGAGGTCCAGCCTTTGGATATTGAGGAAGGTTTACTGCCCCTGCAAGACCTTCCTGAACTGTGTAGTCTGGAGCAAAGGATGCAACAGAGCCCAGATTACAAGCAAAAACTGGTGAGAATTTTTTTTCTTTTTTTTGGTAATAATTGCTTGCACAATTACACAGCTACTGAAAATGTTTCTCTATTTTTTTTTTTTTTTCAAAATGACACACTCATACTCAAAGCACAAGATTCAACACCACTTTGATATGAGGGAACAGTTATGACCTAATCCAGGGGTCGGGAACCTTTTTGGCTGAGAGAGCCTTGAACGCCTCATATTTTAAAATGTAATTCCGTGAGAGCCATACAATATGTTTAAAACTAAATACAAGTAATTGTGTGCATTTTATGTAAGACCAACACTTTTAAAGTACAATAAGTCTCTGAATTCTTTTTAATAACGTTTTTATGCTGTTGCTAACCAATGATGAATAAAGTACTTCTTACCATTAATGCGACTTCTGGTGCTGCATGGTTTTGCTGATGGCTTTGTAGTCTGGTTGATACGTGGTGAGGTTAAGCTTCATGCAGGCGTTGAGACTTCCATCCATTAAACATGATCATAGGTTGGTCTTAATGTTCTTTAGATGTGAGAAAGACTGCTCACATGCATACGTAGAGCCAAACATTGTCAGTACAGCAATACTCACACGCTGCAGTGTGTGGTATGTGACGGGAAGCGCGTTCCAAGTTTTGACAATCAGCTGGTCTGCGGGTTGAAGTTTTTTCATTTCTCCCCACTTGTGTTTGCTCGCCAACTCTGCTTGCTGTCGTGCAAGTCTTTCCAAATCTTCATCCAGTGACTTGAACTTATGTCTCATGTCTGAGGCCTTCAGGTCAGCAGCTTGTAGCTCAAAATCTCTGACGGAGACACCGGGGATGTAACTCAGGTCGGCGCTGTCCACTACACACTCGTGTGGATGGGTGATGAACTTAAAAAGACGAGTGCGCTCACGAAATTCTCCAAAGCGCGCTTTGAATGACTGCAGGAGATTAGATGTGAAGCCCGCTATGTAGTATGGCGTGTGTCAAAGTGCCGCTTTATATTTGACCGTTTCATCGATGCAATTTTATCATTGCATATTAGACACACTGCAGAACCTGCTCTCTCCACAAAGGCGAATTCCTCTGTCCATTCCTTCTGAAAAGTACGATACTCCTCATCTTTTTTTCTTTTAGCTATCTTCTTCGATAAAAGTGTTTCTGCAATTAGCTAGCTGATTACTTGATTAAAAGGAGGGAAGTTTACTTCCTGACCTCACAACGACCCGTGTATGTTACGCATTATCCAATAAAAATTTGGTGTTGTCCCGGAGGACAGCTGTGATTGGCTCCAGCCACCCGCAACCATGAACATGAGCGGTAGGAAATGAATGGATTGAAATACATGAGACTGTTTTATATTTTTAATGTTTTTTTTTTTTTTATTAAAGATTTGTCTGCGAGCCAGATGCAGCCATCAAAAGAGCCACATCTGGCTCGCGAGCCATAGGTTCCCGACCCCTGACCTAATCGTTGGTAGAGGAGGAAAACATGGAAAACACACAGGGCAGGTTAACTGCAGGAGTAGTGAGAAGCAGTTGACGAGGCAATATATGCTTATTATTTATTTTTTATTTATTTATATTATTTTATATTATATTATTCTTTTAAAAAAATAGTTTTCAGGTAAACTGGTTGGCGCTTATCGATGGGGCGGATGTGCGCGACTGCATCTGCCGCATATTGAAGAGGGTGATTGCCAACTCCCTGGCAAAGAACCTCAATTGGAGGGGAGTCAGTGGAAATACTTCACTGGCCACTCTTCAACTCGGAGAGGTTGTGATTAGTAAGTATATCTGTTTACATACAGAATTAGCTGTCTCTCTCAGATGATATGTAAGGGGTAATCCACGGTTAGGTGTGCATTAAACGATTTTAATGCATGGTGTGGAGGAAAAGAACCACTCGTTCAAATCATTTAATGCACACCTAGCCATGGATTACCCCACTTAATCCATGGTCTTTCCACAATTAATAAAATTAAAGCTGTCATTGATTTTAGAAGCGCAAACTTTGATTAGAAGTTTAAAATAACCATTAATTTCAGTTAGTTAGAGCTCGAATTTTGCCCGATATAAATCAGACAGAATTAAAGTAGTGTGATGTTGACTTTTGCAAAAGGAAGGTATTTAGAGTGTTTTAACTGTGGTGTGTTTTTTTGTTGTTGTTAATTTGTTAAAATGTTCATATTATAGTCTCTTTTTAATTGTTTATAAAAGTCCTTGCTGTTTTTAAGTGGTTGAATTTGTGTGGGGGGGAGGTTTAAATAGCTGAATTTATAAAACTTACCCCGCTTAAAAGTTTACATACCCTTGATTCTTCATAATGTGTGTCGTTACCTGGATGATCAATGACTGTTTTTTATGTTTTGTGAGAGTTGTTCATGAGTCCCTTGTTAGTTAAACTGCCCTCTGTTCTTCAGAAAAATCCTCCAGGTCCTGCACATTCTTTGCTTTTCTAGCATCTTCTGCATATTTGACCCCTTTCCAACGGTGACTATATGATGTCGAGATCCATCTTTTCACACTGAGGGCAACTGAGGGACTCGTACACAACTATTACATAAGGTGCAAACATTCACTGCTGCGCAAGAAAGCAACATGAAACATTAAGAGCCAGGGGGGTGTAAACTTTTGTACAGGATGATCAGTGTCAATTGTTATTTTGTCTTCTGGGAGACATGTAAGTATCTTATTTAGCTTCAGAAGGGCAGTACTAAATGGAAAAAAAAAACAAGATCTTTAAACAAAATAACAATTTACACCGATCGTCCTGTTCAAAAGTTTTTGTTAATAAATGTTCATATTGTCGTGTATTTGTTAATGTTTAATAAAAGCCCTTAATCTTATTAAATGGTTGAATTTGTGTTTCCCTGCTAAAATTAAGTACATTTAGCAGTTTCTAGGCCACATCTGGCCTGGGAACCAAGCCGACTCTCAGCTAGATCTGTCTTGCAGTGTCTGGGCCAGACCCAGGCCACATAAAACAATATAAGTCACTTTTCAGTGTCTGGGCCAGAGGAAATTGTATGTGTCGGTTTTCAATGTGTGGGCCAGTTTTGGGCCGGGGACCCAGGCATATACTGGGCCAGAACTAAAGCAGGTATTTGGCCCACAAGTGGGCCAGACAGACTTTGATATCTGGGAAGACAGTACACTGATTAAGAAACTACCATGTAAACAGTGATTTCTGATTACCTTAATCAGAAATCTTAAAGTCATACTCAAACTAAACACGAATCGAATTAAGACGTGGAGTATTCCTATTTTTGTCGCATGTTTACATGGACAGGAATAATCTAATTATTGACCCTATTCTGAATAAGACAATATTGTGATTAAGGTGTTTACATGAGTTGCTTTTAGAATACTCCTTTCATGATCCTGTTTTACATGTTATAGAACATAGATTGATTAACGGCACACGTCATTACATCCCCACGCCACGCCGTCTGATGTTCCCTCCAGAATTTCACGCAACAACATACAGTTCATCTTCGTTATGGTACCATATACAGTTTTAGGTGTTTCATTTTTAATCTTGTGAAAATTTCAAGTGCAGTTAATTATTTGTCATGCTATACATGCAAATACATGACGGCGGACACAAATTCTCCAGCAACAGGCCTCCTCTGTACTTTCACTCGGTAACATTTCATTCATGTGACCGTGACAAACACTGAGGTACTGGATGAGAGTAGGAAGTAAGGACTGGTGGGAGAGAGTTGTTTGATGTAATTTGATGATGCTGAATGGAAAGACAATTTTTTGTGCAAAGAAGAATGGGAGAAACTGCCCAAAAATAGGTTTGCCAAGCTTGTAGCATCATACTCAAAAAGACTTGAGGCTGTTATTGGTGCCAAAGGTGCTTCAACAAAGTATTGAGCAAAGGCTGTGAATACTTATGTACATGTGCTTTTTTGTTTTTTATTTTTAATAAATTTGCAAAGATTTCCAACAAACTTCTTTCACGTTGTCATTATGGGGTATTGTTTATAGAATTTTGAGGAAAATAATGAATTTAATCCATTTTGGAATAAGGCTGTAACATAACAAAATGTGGAAAAAGTGAAGCGCTTTGAATACTTTCCGGATGCACTGTAAAGATTAGTGAGCCTGTTCCAGAAGCAGCCATGCAAGCCCAAGCCATGACACTACCTCCACCATGTTTCACAGATGAGTTTGTATGTTTTGGATCATGAGCAGGTCCTTTCTTTCTCCACACTTTGGCCTTTCCTTTAGTAGAGGTTAATCTTGGTATTTCTTTGTGAATTCCAATCTGGCCTTTTGATTCTTATTGCAGATGAGTGGTTTGCATCTTGTGGTATGACCTCTATATTTCTGCTGCAAAAGTCTTCTTTTGAACAGTGGCTTGTGATATCTTCACCCCTGCCTGTTTTGGATTTTTCTTCACAGCTCTCAAAAAGATTCTATTCAAAGTTTCTCATCTGTTGTTTTCCTTGGTCAAACCATTCAGTATCTGTCGCTCAGTACAACAGTGGTTTCTTTCTTTTTCAGGACTTTCCAAATTGTTGTATTGGCTATGCCAATGTTTCTGCAATACCTCTGATCGATTTTATCTCTTTTCTCAGCTTCAAAATGGCTTGGTTTTCTCCCAAAGACAGCTCTCTGATCTTTATGTTGGCTTATCCATTTTAACAACAAATGAGGTCTGCACATATGAAACTGAACATGAACTGTTTATTGTTTAAAACAACTATTTATTGTTTAAACAATCAATCGAACAGGGCACACCTGGCTAACAAAAAACACCTGTCAATCACATGTTCCAATATTTTTGCTCTCCTACAAACTGGGTGGTCTGATACAAAATGTGATAAGTACTATGTCGTTTAACACATCTACATATAAATACCAGGAAATAAAAGCTGAAATTCTAAACTCTCTTCTCATATTCCCTGTTTGATCTCAAACCCAAATGCTTTTAGTCTACAGCAAAAAAAAAAATGCATTAGCCTTAATGTTCCAATAGTTCTGAAGAGGTTGCAATATGAATGACTCATCCCAAAGAGATTTCCCACATTGATAAATCCAGGACTTGAACCTTGGATAACAAATGCTCTGAAAATGTGTTTGGATATGGTTTCAGAGACAAGTTTCAGGAAGTATGCAAATTAAAAATGTATTGTTTCACACATGACTCCAGATATACTGACTGGCAAACAAATATACACGTTGTATTTTGAAAAATAAAAATAATAGAAATACCGTCCAAATAGGAGCTAACCTTTTGACAAAGAGATTTATTTCAACCAAATCATATCAGCCAGCCACTAAGCTAAACTGAGGAAATTAAGTTTATGACTGACACGCATTATTCATGACCTGCCAGCAGATGGTGTAAAAAGTCAGAGACTAAATAATAAATGCTCCCAAAATCATTAAGCAAGCAGTTCTTTGACATAAAGCAAGCAAAGAGCAGCAAATCCATATGTTGAAAGAAGGATTGCTGTTCAATTGAACAAAATCACTAGGATCTTAAACCAAAGGAACTATTTCCACTAAGACACAAAAAATGCCTAAAATCTAAAATGCTTTGCATTTATCTGGAATTATGTCAGAGTAACTATTTGCATAAAATGTCAATTTTGAGAAATAGTACATTTTGTTAGTGTTTTGTAGCATATATTTTGTGTCTGGTCTGGGCACTTTGCTTTGCTCTGGGCTTTTCAGACCCTGAAGTAGGTCAGAATACAAATAAGTACTTCATATTTACCTGTTTGTAACATACAGTCAGACAAACACTAACTCTATTCCATTTACACAACTAAATAACCCCAGATACCAAATATGTTAATAAGGCTGTTCTGGCTTGTAATGTTGCGTCATATGCTGCTTTGATTATTAAACAGTACTGGCCAAGTGGTAAAGACTTTGGGCTAATGATTGGAAGGTTCTTAGCTCAAATCACAGACTGTCATTGCTTGAGCAATGCCTTTGACCCTCTGTTAAGTTATTGCATGTCTCATTTGTAAAATACTTTAGATTACAAAGCATAAGCCAAATGAACAAATATAAATGTTAACATTGAATAAGACTGAGTATTGAAGTTCAGCATTTATTTATATCATTTATAGAACATTTGCCAGTTGCTAAGTCCCTAAGAAGCAATTATAAATTAAAACAATAATAATTTTAAAAAGGTTAATTTACTGTAAGGCTTTTAGTTCTCCAGGCTTTTAACTAATCTAGTAACATATTTGTCTGTAACATGTGGCTTTATCTTATGCTGCTAGTTAATTAATAAAGCCTGACGGAGAAACCTCAATCATGTAATTCTTGATTTGTTCTTAATAATAATAGTAAATAAGAAATAATACTAACCTCTGGGTTCTGAAAACATGGTAATGTGATATCCATCCCAAATTATTTGTTTTAAAGTGTCTGAATTTCTGGGCAACTGCTCAGAAAAGGATACGGAGTGATAACTATTTTCTCACGGACTCAAAATGATGCTGGCTATTTTATCATTCCTACGTTATTTTAAGTAATCACTGGTGTTTTTATTGTTTGCACATATCCTCCCTGTTACTGCTGTATATCTGTTTAGATAGTGATAGAACATAACCTTGCACTGTATGTCACCTATATTTGGCCTCTTCCTGATAATAGCCTGTACACTGAACAAGAGAGGCGAAGGGAGTAGGTGGGGGTTATGTAATTTCTTTGTGTCACTTCCAGAGAGAACAATTAGTGGATACACAATTATGCCTCAAATGTATTTTGTTAAACTTTGCATCCAGAACATAAACTTGAGAGGGGAATAGTGATGGCAAACTGATTGCATTGATTAAACTCTCCCAATAAAGTACGTCCAAAAAATAATAGGGAAATGTCACTTGATTACAAAAATGTAATTATTAGAAAATTGTTTGACAATGATACAGAGATTTCAGCAAAAAGAGTGGGATTATACGTCTTTAAATTATGCTTTGATACACTTTAGGAAAACTTTTGGAGAAGGAGGAATTTATGAGGTGTTATATGTCTGCCATGCACCTGTAATGGTAAAAAGAGAGCTTGTGGTAAAGGGTAAACATTAATTAAAAGTTTTACACTCCAGCAGCATTCTGCCCTATGACGACATTATTAAATGACAATTAGATTATTGATGCTCCGATTACCCTAAATCAGAAATGATCAGTGGACACACAGGTTCTTTTTGTGAATGAGGACAAAACCTGCCCACACATTCTAGTGTTATCCAGGACACAAAACACTGTAGCACAGTGAGGTATCTGTGGAGACAGGGTGGAGAGAAGAGGACTCAAGAGAAGCCCACACATATGTCCTGCAGTGGAAGTGGATGCAAGGGGCACAACAACCCGGCGTTGGCACTGATAATGTTGGCAGTTAAAGAGTTCAATAGTGCAGAATATTGCCACAGTGAGCTAATAACTTTCCTTTTGTCACTGATCAGTTCTCTTCAGCAAAAGCCAAATGTTGATGGATTGCAAAAAGGCATTAACACAATTACACCAAAATTCTCCATATTTGCTTGTAGTGAAATTCTAGTGAAAGTGTCCACCCTGTCATAATGGAGGACCCATGGAATCAGGTGGTCTGGTTTGATTCTTTTACATCATGTGGGCGGCCGGGTGCGTGTGTGTCGCTTACCTGGGGAAGAGATGGCACCAGGATGCACTATGGGAAAAAGGCAAGATGGCGGAGGAAGTGTGATGCTCTGGGCAGTGTTCTGCTGGGAAACCTTAGGTCCTGGCATTCATGTGGATGTTACTTTGACACGTACCACCTACCTAAACATTGTTGCAGACAAAGTACACTCCTTCATGGAAACAGTATTCCCTAAAGGCAGTGGCCTCTTTCAGAAGAATAATGCGCCCTGCCAGACAGCAAAAATTATTCAGGAAAGACTTGAGGAACAAAGATTTCAAGGTGTTGACTTGGCCTCCAAATTCCGCAGATCTCCAACCGATTGAGCATCTGTTGGGTGTGCTGGACTAACAAGTCCGATCCATGGAGGCCCCAGCTCGCAAATTACAGGATTTAGAGGATCTGCTTCTAACATCTTGGTGCCAGATACCACAGCACACCTTCAGCAGTCTTGTAGAGTCCATGTCTAGACAGATCAGAGCTGTTTAGATGGCACAAGGGGGACCTACACAATATTAGAAAGATAGTTTTAATGTTATGGCTTAAAAGTGTTTCCTCGTGTTTAAAATATGGTGTATTGTAGTGCACTATGTCATGGCTTTGTCCACCCTATGCCCAGCCATGTCCCGTCACATTTTTATCATCTTCATGCTTTATCATTATTCCTACCAGTAATTTAAAAATTTAGGATGGAAATCATACTATTTGAAATTGTGAGTAAATATGTTTGCTGGTAGATTTTGTATAGATTTTGATACGTTTTTAAAATAACTAAGAATTATTGTTGACAAATGACACAGTATCTCTGAAAATGTCAATTCTGTTACCAGTGCAATGGCTCATCATTTTTTGGTATTGTCCATGGCAAGGTGGATATATTGTATCATGTAGCTGATTCACAAGTACAGGATTTTGCAGAGTATTTTTTTTTGTGTGTGGTTGTTGCAGCGAAAAATGCTTGATTTTGCTATGCATTTTTTCAAAATTGGTGATGCAGTTTGCAGAGTTTTTTTAAACATCATTCGCAGTGATGTTTGTTGGTAAATGAGACCTTTTAGCTGTACTCATGTTCGACACGCAAGAATCGAACTGGGATTTGACTAAATGTGTGTTGTGATGATGTCACATGACGCTTCTTGGCCCAAATCTGGGGCGAAAAAAAAGTCCATTCAGTACTCAGGAAAATGCTTTGGGTATGTGCACTACAGATTTAAGTAGGATCCAATCATGAAGCCCCATATGATTGTGATAAAGTTTTGACTATAGGATATAAAATTAAAATAAAAAGAAATAAAAAATACCTACTCTCAGAAACCCAAACATTGACAATGTTGATGAAAAATCTTTTTCTTGTCATTTATCTGTTTATTGAAACTCTCTGATCAAGTTTTATATATATTTTTGGTATAGTTTTATAAATGTTTATGGTCATTTTTCTAAAAACATTCACACTGAAGTTTATTTTCCAATCACATGTCCTGAAGTGTTTAGTTCCTTTTACATCACAACGGTATAGCCATGATTACCATTTGTTATTTGTTAATGAATGACATATCATTCATTACCTATTCAAAACAATGAGTACAATGTTGAATAAATCTCTTTTCTCTCTGTGGCAAGACATAGGAGCTATCCACTATTCAACAGTGAACTAAATCACAGTTACTTCAAATTTATAATGCATATCAAATCTTAAATTATATTAAATACATATTAAATATTAAACCTTTGTAAAATATTAAATATTGTATAAGAGCAATAAAGTTTAGAAATCATTTTATATGAAAAGGTATGTATTATCTGAATGGGAAAACCTCTGTGAAATGTATGGGAAAATAAAAAACCATGAAATTCCACTGTTGCATTTTTGCAACATTAATAAAAATATCTCTGTGGCAAACATTTTGTGCAGTTTTTTTTCCCCAAAGGTATATTGTTTTTTTTTTAACTCTTATTATTATTAATAATAATAAACATCTTAATATTTCAAGAAAAAAAATAATGTAATATATTTGCTTAATTTTGTCCACAGCTGAGAGCAGAGGGGGTAGAAGCAGACAGCCTTACTGTTTGAAAATAGAATGCTGGTAATGTTGTGTTGCTCACATTTTCCTGCCAAAAATGTTGCAAGTAACAGATTACAGTGTGCAGTTCTTTTGTTTTGTTTGTCTCTCCCTCAAATTTGTATATATATATATATATATATATATATATATATATATATATATATATATCATATGTACAATTAATAATATTAATAATTAATATTAATAATTAATTAATATTAAACAATTATTAATATAACCTAATCACACACACACACATATATATATATATATATATATATATATATATATATATATATATATATATATATATATATATATATATAACATATGATTAGGTTATATTAATAATTGTAATCTTGCAACTGTTGGTCTCTTAGGGTTAAATGAGTATAATCTACAGCTCAATGGTTCTCATCTACAATATTACTTTGTTAAATTCACTGTTTTATTTACATGCTCTTGGAATATTATAGTGTTTAGAAGTGTCATGGAGCCTAGAACAACTGGATTGACAGAAATATTGTGCAAATGGCCAAAATGTAAAGTAGATTGACTTGACTTAGTGGAAATGATAAGCATAAATTAAGGTTACTTAAGGTTAAGGTTACTTAAAGATACGCACAATAAGGTAATGTTACACTGACATCTGATACCTAGGATTTTGGAAATTTCCAGTTTTAGCAGGTGACACTAGGAAATTACACCCATAGAATAGTCTGTTGTAATAACTATCTAAGTATTCAAATTACTTCTCTTTTTTCTCACACAAAATCAAATCTAGATCTGTTTATGTCTAGATATAAAGTGTCATTTGGATCCTACCACATTCTTTATTTAAACAGATCTTAGATTGCCACAGTTCTTACTTTAGGCTACTGTGGGAAATAATTATGAGTCATTTTTACTCAGAACTCTTTAAACATCACTCTTGTTTATTAATGAGCTGAATGAATGGGAGCAGCACTACTAATGAGAGCACTCCTATTAGGAGTCACATTAAATGTTGCTTTTGAGATTTTGGTGTCAATAGGAGTCAGATGATGAGTTGGCTAATTGATGCATGACTTATCAAGTGCATTTCTAATTAATCATATTTTTCACATTTTGGAGGACTGTGTCAATTCATGTACAAATAAAATATTAATTAATGAAATATTCATATATATATATATATATATACATATATATACATATGTTGTCTGAAAACAATATAATACATATTTGTATACAGTATAACTATCTAAATAACAAGAGTAAGATGAAGCAATTAGTAATAAAGGGTGAAAAACTTTCAGGTGGCAGGGATGGCAAGTCCAGGTGCAAGCAGTCAGTAATCAGGTGAGAGTGAACATGACAATGGTTGTGTAAAGGGGAAGTGTAGTACATGTCAGCCAAGTCTGAAGTCCATGGTGCATTCTGGGAGATTTGTTTCCAATTCCAGCATTGACATGACAGAGTCTCCCAAACCAAATGACTCATGTGAACATCCATGGAATTGGAGTAGATCAAGATTTCATCAGTGTAAGTGATAAAAAAAAAATTACGCAAAATGTTCAGAAGTATGTCATTGATCAGGCACTGGAAAGCTGCTTGGTTAAAGAGAGCCCATATGGCATTGTACATTACTCATAGTGGCCAGAGGTGGGGCTAAATGCCATTTTCCACTCATCCCCCTCTCTGATTCTGATGAGGTTGTATGTAGTGTGCAAATCTAGTTTAGTGAAAACATGGGCATTTCTGAGCTGTTCCAAGGCTAACGGCACCAGAGGCAGGGTATACCTGTATTTTACTGTGATTTGGTTCAACCCTCTGTAGCTGATGCATGGACAAAATCTCCCCACTTTTTTCTCTACATAGATGCAGATGCTGGGGATGTGAAGGGTCAGATATAGCCTTGTTGAAGTGCTTCTTCAATGTATTCTTCAATGGCTTTGTTTTTGACCACTGACAAGGGATTGATGTGGTTATGGGATGTCAGGGTGCCTGCTGTGAGCTCTAAGGCACAGTCATAGGGTCTGAGAGGAGGCAAACCGCTTGCCTTAACTTTGTTGAAGACTTTATTGAATTCATGCTATATCTGTTGAAGTTCCACAGTGGACGTTATCTCAGGGCTTTCAACAAAGGTTGTGATTGTGCATCCATGAGAAACCGAGAATTATGGGATATCTTGCAGAGTGGGTGACAACAAGAGATATGGGCTCATGGTGGAAAGCACTGATATGAAGCATGACTGCTACAATGTGATGAGTGATGGATCCACAACTGAAGGATCTGTCCTCCAGAACTTGAATTTGCAGGGGTGTTTTGAGAGGCTGAATTTTGATGTGGTAGCGCTGAAACAATGGAGAATCCCTCTGAATGTCTTATCTTAATGTCAATAGAGAAGGTCTGATAAGATAAGTAACCGAAGGAACTCAACATACAGTGCTATGAAAAAGTATTTGCTCCATCCTGATTTCTTCTGTTTTTGTGTATATCTCATATTAAAATGTTTCAGTAATTAAAACAAAAATTCTAAAGATAAAACCAAAGCCAACCTGAGTAAACACAAAATACAGTTTTTAAATGATAAGGCTATTTATTGTACCAAAAACAAAAGTTATCCAATACCAACTGGGCCTGTGTGAAAATGTATTTGCCCTGTAGTAGTTACTAACTCCCCAAATCTATGTAACTGCAGTCATAATGGGGTTCAGCTGGACTAGACACAACCAGGCCTGATTACTGCCAACCCTGTTCAATCAAATCAACACTTAAATAGAACTTTTTCAACAGCATGAAGATGGTTAAAGGTCTTACTCAGTAACACACTACGCCAAAATTGAAAGAAATTCCAGAAATGATGAGGAAGAAGGTGATTGAAATACATCAGTCTGGGAAGGGTTACAAAGCTATTTCAAAGGCTCTGGGACTCCAAAGAACCACAGCGAGAGCCATTATCTCCAACTGGAAAAACTTGGCACAGTAGTGAACCTTCCCAGAAACGGCCGACCTTCCAAATTTCCTCCATGAGCACAGCAACGACTCATCCAGGAAGTCACAAAAGAGCCAAGGACAACATCAAAGTTACTACAGGCCTCTCTTGCATCAATAAAGGTCAATTTGTTCATGATGCCACTAGGCACTCTTCACGCGAAAGAAGGTGTTAATGAGTGTGAATGTGTGTGAATTCTAAAGTGAAGACTTTATTGAAATTGCCATGTAAAAAAGTGACAGTCAATGGAGGCAGTTAACAAAGTGTCTGCATATTACCTCGGATAATTTTTCTTTATCTAAACTGTGTGTTTGTATGTGCACTGTTTTGATATCAAAGAAGAAAAAAAACAGACTTTTTGGAAGTTTCTTGAACAACGGAGGATGTGTGTGTGTGTGTGTGTGTGTGTGTGTGTGTGTGTGTGTGTGTGTGTGTGTGTGTGTGTGTGTGTGTGTGTGTGTGTGTGTGTGTGTGTGTGTGTAGGGTGCCCTGTGATAGACTGGTATCACATCTAGGGTGTATTCAGTGTTTCTGTGATAAGCTTCGGCTCCAACATGACCCTGACATGGATAAAGGGATTACTAAAGAAGGATGAATGTTAATATTGGGAAATGGGAAATCAGCATCTAAACTTTAAATATTTTATGAGAAATCAGAAATAGAAATTAAGAGCTTGTGGTGATTCAATGGATAATACATTGGATTTCTGATCAGAAGGTTGTGAGTTCAATTCCAAGCACTGGCAAGTGGTCACTGATATCAAAGGCCCTTAACCATCAACCACTCAGTTGTATAAAATGAGATAAATGTAAGCTGTTCTGGATATGGGTGTCTGCCAAATGCCATAAATGTAAATGTATTTGATTGTATACTGACTGATTGATTGGTTCTAAGGAGTAGATACACATACGCACAAAATGCACACCACAATGACCCTTAAACACAAAGCATAAAATATTTAGACAGACAATATCCCATAGTTACTTTTGGGTTATAAAATATCCTTACTTTTTCATTACGGAGAATTTGTTTTCCATCATAGTTAAGCACTGCACTGATTTTTTTAATCACACCATTTAGTAGGAGGCATGGTGGCGCAATGGTTAGTGTGTTTGCCTCACACCTCCAGGGTTGAGAGTTTGATTCCGGCCATGGCCCTGTGTGTGTGGAGTTTGCATGTACCCAGTTTCCTCTGGGTACTCTGGTTTCCTCCCCAGTCCAAAGACATGCATTGTAGCCTGA
The DNA here is from genome assembly GCF_001660625.3 of Ictalurus punctatus. Lineage (NCBI taxonomy): Eukaryota > Metazoa > Chordata > Actinopteri > Siluriformes > Ictaluridae > Ictalurus > Ictalurus punctatus. The sequence goes on along the minus strand of NC_030418.2, from coordinate 13,084,589 downwards.
TTGACATGTCCAAAAGTGTCCGTAGTGAATGAATGGGTGTGTGTATGTGTTTGTGTGTGTGATTGTGCCCTGTGATGGATTGGCACCCCATCCAGGGTGTACCTAGCCTTGTGCCCCATGCCCCCTGGGATAGGCTCCAGGTTCCCTGTGACCCAGTAAGGATAAGCGGTACAGAAAATGGATGGAGGGATGGACTATTTAGTAGGCTATGCTAATAGATGTGCCAGGGCTATTAAAGTAATTACTAACAAACTGTCACTACAACAGTTTGTGACAATGCATTGCATTCACTATTGTGTTCTGAATACCATGAGAAGGTGTTGCAATCTCTAAAATCTCTAAAAATGTGAATTTATTATATTAATTTACACAAAAATAAGAAATGTGTTTCATGGAGCTGGTTTATTATGATCCCAAAAGTCTTACAAACTTCTTCTTCTTCTTCTTCTTCTTCTTCCCAGCTACTGTGTGTGCTATAAATGGAGAAAATTGACTGTTTAGTTAAAGACCTGTGCTAAATAAAGTAATGAAGTACTTTGACAAAAATAGTCAAAAGAATGTTTTGGGGCATGAAAAATGATGTGTTTGTGTGTGGAATTTATAGTTTATTTGTCAGGGACCATGTATATAAAAACAAACCCATTAATCACAGATGAGAAAAGATATTTTGAACCAGATGTAGCTACTAGCAAATTTCCTTCTGGTGCAGGTTAACAGAGACAAACAATAATAAAAGCACTACATGAATAAACAAGTACACAGTCATGATTAAACCTGATTTCCTAGCCCAAAGAGTAACCCCTACATTCCTACCTCCCACAAACCCACATCAATACATTAGTAAACACATACACACACACACACACACACACACCAGTAATGGTTAGGAGAGGACATTTCTGATTACTATGTAAAGTAAGTTTGTGAATAAATGACTAATTAGTTAAGGCCCGTTTTTAATTAAAATCAATGGTTAGGTTAACGGATGATACTATACCCAGGAATTTAATGCAGACATGACTGAACATTTAAAATCCAGTAATAAGAAAATACTTCTTCAAACATGCATTTGCTATGGTATTTGCTTTTTGAACACATAAATTAATAATTTAATTTAATAATCAAATCAACACTGAAATAGAACTTTTTCAACAGCATGAAGCTGGATAAAAGGTCTTACCCAGTACCATAGTACGCCAAAGTTGAAAGAAATGATTCCAGAAATGATGAGGAAGAAGGTGATTGAAATACATCAGTCTGGGAAGGGTTACAAAGCTATTTCAAATCTCTGGGACTCCAAAGATCCACAGTGAGAGCCATTATCTCCAAATGGAAAAACTCAGCACAGTAGTGAATCTTCCCAGTAGTGGCCAACCAACTGCAAATCCAGCAGAACATTAAGACTCGTCTGAAATTTGCCAAAACACATCTTGATGATCCTCAAACCTTTGGGAGAATGTTGTGTGGACTGATGAGTCGAAAGTGGAACTGTTTGGAGGATAGGGATACCGTTACATCTGGCGTAAACCAACACAGAATTCCACAAAAAGAACATCATACCTACAGTCAAGCATGGTGGTGGAAGTGTGTTGGTGTGCGGATGCTTTGCTGCTTCAGGGCCTGAGAAACTTGCAATAATTTGAGGGAAACATGATTGCTGCTCTCAGAACATCCTAAAAGAGAATGTCTGGTCTTTAGTCGTAAATTGAAACTCAAGCGCAACTGAATTATGCAGCAAGACAATGATCCACAGCACAGGAGTAAGTCCTAGTCCTAGAAGTAAGTGAAAGACTGATCTCAATTATTGGAAGTGTTTGATTGCAGTTATTGCTGCTAAAGGTTGCACAACCAGATTTGTGGGTGATATGTGCTGGATAACTTTTTTTGCTTCAATAAAAAAAAAAAAAAAAAACTGTATTTAGTACTCCTTTGTTTAATGCTGTATTTCGTTTGAAGATCTAAAACTATTTAGTATGAGACATACACAAAAACAGAAGAAATCAGGATGGGACAAATATTTTTTCACAGCACTGTATATACAGTCATGTGAAGAAATACATTTGTGGAAATTGTTGGCTTTTTTAAAATTATTTTTATTTGATTTTTTACATATTTGAAAAAGCAAAACATTTGATCACCTTTGAAACAGTGCCTATTAATAAAGTTCATATACTTGAACAAATCCACAAGGAAAATTAACATTTTCAATCATTTATTCAACAGAAATATCAATAGATGTGATTCTTCTGTAGAAAAAATAAGTACACTGTTGGCCTCAGAAGCTAGTATTGCCCCCTTTAGCAGAAAGGGGGACTTCTTGTAGGCACTTTGCATAATTGTCCACTTGCTTGCTGGAACTTTTTACCACTCTTCCATGCAATATTCTTTCAGTTGCAACATGTTTGAGGGTTTTCAGGCATGTATTACGTGTTTAAAATCCCCCCACAACTTTTCAGCGGGACTCAAATCAGGGCTTTGCCTAGGCCTTTCCATAAGACTCTTCTTTTTGAGTCATTCCTTGGTGGATTCGCTAGTGTGCTTAGGATCATTATCCTGTGTTACAAATCGAGACTAATGCGGAAGCAAGTGCAGATTCAAGTCTTTATTTTCCAACTAAAGTCAATAACCATGAAACAAGGTCTAAGCATTAAACGGGAAACGAGACATGGAAACACGACGGTTTAGCGTAAAGGTGGCTAACTTATACACAACGTAGTGAGCTGGTTAAACATAGGTAATACTTCGCGAAGTGCACAGCAACATGAAGGGCTTAAATAACACACATCATCAAACCTGAACGTAGACAGCTGGAAACAATAATGACACGCCCTCGAACATCAACCAATGCCTGGACAGTAAAAGAACAAAACCAAAACAAAAGCACGTGTCCATAGAGAACAGTCCTACTGCATAATTCCGAGCACTCTGGCTCTCCGTGCACGTCGCAGCCACAGCGCCATCTGCGGGGGAGATTGTGACATCCTGTTGAAAGGTCCACTTTTGTTTCAACTGCAACTTTCAGACAGATGGCCTCACATTATCTTCAAGCACTCTTTGATATCATGCAGAATTCATAGTTGAATAAATGTATGCAAGCTGTCCAGTCCCTGAGGAAGCAAAGCAACCCCAAACCATAACATTTCCACCACCGTGCTTCACAGTTGTTATGATGTGCTTCTCCTGAAAAGCTGTTTTCTGTCTGCTGTTACTGTGGCCAAACAACTCTATTTTTGATTTTTCTGGCCAAATGGCCTGATATTTGCCTATGTGCTCATTGGCAAACTGTAACCTTTTTCTGATTATAGAAGCATGAACTTTGACAATAACAGCTGCAAGACTTACTAGCAGTCCCTGTGATGAAATTTGGGGGTTCTTGGAGACTCCTTTTTGCATCAGATGGTCTGCTCTTGTGGTGAATTTGCTGGGATGGCCAGTCCTGGACAAATCTGTGCCATTTGTACATTATTTTCCTTACAGAGGAATGATGCATTTAAAATACTTTGGAGATCTTTTTCAATCCCTTGCCAGACTCATAGACATCCACAACCTTTTTTCTGAAGGCCTTATAATTTTATGTCATTTGATAAAGTTTATCAACTTTGTTAATAGGCACTGTTTCAAAGAGGATCAAATGTTTGCTTGTCCAAAGATGTAAAAAAAAAGTCAACAGTTTTCATGGGGTGTACTTATTCTTTTATATGACTGCATATAACTAAGGATGAAAAATTTTGGTAGATATTTTGCTGAGAAGTGTTCATTTCCCTTATGTATGGAGATTTTTTGGGACATCCTGTAATTGCGTCTCTGTGTGTGATTGTGTGCTACAGATTACAGCCACTGTTTTGGTAAGGTGTATTTAAAGGAAGTCGCCAGCACTGAACTGCCAGTTCCTCCCATTTCCCCCTGCTTTGTTTTCTTCTTCACTTTAAGAATCAGAAATATCTGAATCAGCCAATCCAAAAATGAAATCTTTGTAGTTGTGGAATGAATGGAAGTCTGCTTTTCGTTTGCAACTGACTGACTATGGGAAGGAAGAGGCTCACAAAGACTCAAGGGTTGTTATGTTTGAGATGTGCACGTTTGCCCTGGAGCAGCTCCACGTTTGGGCTTGTAGCTGTATAAAAAGAATCCCCTGAGGAAAAACTAGCAGGAAAATAGGTCCCTCGTTGTTAAATTGTTTTTGTTATTTTCAATAATTTCTCTTCCAGTGTTTCTCTTTTTAGCCTGTATTTAGAGCCAGGATAAATAGGAATTAGGCAGAGGCTTGTTCTCATTGACCATGCGTTGGATCTTCTCCCAAATTCTGTGCCTGGAAAATACCATCAAATACATTTAGAGAAGTAGAGAAAGATTTTGAGATGTGGTACAATCTAACCTGAATCTGATTATCTGAAAATCTGATTAAATGAACACATAAGTGTGAGGGGAGGAACAGTATATTATGGTAAAATATTATGGTAATAAACTATTATAGAATATTCATGTCGTGCAATATGGTACAAGGGCAATGAGGGACACATTTTATTTATCGAAGTATACAAAACAGTAGTCAGCCTTGGTTTAAATGCATCACATTGGTTGATGTGGGATTTCCGTCTGTGCAAACGGTTCCAGTGAGTTACCTTCGTAAAAACACATGGGAAGAAACACATGGGACATGTGTCGTACGTCATACTGTAGTTCAAACAGAACAAGGACAATAATGGGGACAATAACAAAAAACGGGAGCGGGGGGTTTGGCTAGGCCAAAGTCCAGCAGACATTACAGTAATAAGTGACTGTACAGACAACACAAGGAGGAAAATGTCTGGCACGTGTGCGCCTATTAGCATTCAGCCATCCAACAGGTTAACTTGGGCCATGGTCCGCTCTGACCCTTTTTTTACTGAATTTTTCAGTAACATTTCCCACTCACATCACTGAATTAGTATGCTTAGGGTCAGAAATCATGAACCATAAGACTGGTTGCTCATTTTAAGCATATTTGAACTAAATGAGTAGGACATGCAGTTAACCTGTGGAATTTGTCTACAGTTAACATATCAGAATTGGCCCTATTCTAAGCATCACTAGGGAATGCTGCATGAGACGCATGCCCGACTCTGCAACTTCAGCTAGTGAAGTGCTGCCCTTCTTTACAGAATACAAGACTGTATGGTGGGAAGAATGACTAAATGTCAAATAAAATAAGAAAAATATTTTTAAAATATTACTTTTGGCTCTCTTCTGGATTTTCTGCAATTTGCTTCCTCTGGTATTTCTTGTAACAAGCTTTTAAGCTTGGGCTAAAGTCAAATGATTTTTATTATGAATCCCTTTCCAAGCAATTTATTTAAAAAAAAAAAAAAAAAAAACCCACATACTAAATAAGCAGATCTTAAAGATCATACATTTGTACTGTATATAGTCAGTTAAACAGCTGACTTTAAAGAAAGAAGTTCTTTACATGAATGAATCCTCTTAAACACAAGAGCATTTGAAAATGTTTTCTTAGTTTCATTCCAGGTACACCAGAATATGGAAAACACCAAACAATGCAATCTTTGAAGCTTGACCACGCAGAGGGCAACAGGTCTTAGCAGTCTGAGACAAGAGTAAATGTGCGTGCTGCAAATAAATGTATGTCAAAAGCCATTGCACGATTGACTGTATTCAGGAATTAGCAGGAAGTGCTGCACCTTTCACAGTGGCCGCTAGGAATATCCTGTGCTTTGCTAAAGAAACATCAAAGACTTTTTGTTTTGGAGACCCATGTTGTTGAAGGCATTCAGGTATGAACAAAAATGAACACTTGCTAGAAAGAAAAACCTTCGACACAATATATTGGGCACTAGTGAGGAAAAATAATAACAGGAGACAGAAAGTAAAGATCAATATATTTTAATATAATATCAGTGCAGAGATACAACTTTTCACTGGGTAATATTTCCCATACCTTAATGTCAATAATAATAATAATAATAATAATAATAATAATAATAATAATAATAATAATATCGATATTGATTTAGCACGTTAAAATACATTTTGCTAAGTGTGACTAACAAACACAAACTGGGAGACTGTTTTAGAAAACAGACATCTAAAAGAGTATCACTGTTAAAATATATATTTGGCCACACCACGATATGAGAATGTGATAGCGTTAACTCTGTTTATTGTTTAACCTTCGCATTAATCTCTGAAGCAAAAAGTTCAATAAAAAGTCCTGTTCATTTCTTTTAGTGGTTAATAATATTTTTTAAAACACTGGTGGTTAGATGTATGTTGTTTGCGCACAGTTTCCAGTACAATTCAGCCACAAAAAAACATTGGGTGTTATGTACGAAATGTGCAACTTGAGCATGCAAAATGGTTGAGAAATTGGAAGTGTGGCTAACTGCATACCTATGGGCATTTAGTGCTAGTTTTGTGTGTGACTTGACTGTTTTTCTCATAGAAGTGGAACCAATGTTGTTAGATTGTACAATTTAGGTAAACCGTGTACTTTAACACTGTTTGTCCATTGGGATGAAGCCTGAGTAACCTACACTCTCAGGAAAACGGGTACTAATCTGTGACTTTCCTCACTGTGGTGGCACTCTAAAGAGTGCACCTTAGTATACATCTTTTACCTAGAAAGGTGCATGTAGTGTACTATTAGCTTTACTCTAAAAACTAATTAAAGTCCATTTATATAATCATTTTAGATACACTATATCCATATATCGAGGTGAATGATAAATATTAAATACATCATATTTAAAAGATATTAAAGATACAAATGATTTACCCTTGAGGGTTCCAATCCAGTGCCAAGGAAGGGGACAATTTAATACTAGCTTAACACAGCCTGTGTCATGATCAAATACATCAATTATACATGCACATTTTCTTTTCATTATTGGTAAGCCAGTTGGCGATGCAATGGCACACAAGCCATATTAATGCCCATATTAACACCGTTTTCTTGTTCAGGCACAAGGGTCTTTATTATTATCATCTCTTCATTACTTGCATTTCAAGTAAATTGGACAAATGTCAGATGCATTCTGCAGCCACATCGAGTCACATACATCTGGACCTGAGGCTGGCGATCAACCCTAGGAGTTTCAGTAATCATCAGTGTATGGTTTATAAATATGGTTTATGTTTTGTTTCTCTAGAAATAAAAATATTAAGTGCATAAGTGTGTATATGTCCTGACTTACTTGGGTCAGAAAGTGCAGAGATAGCATCCTCCTTAATCTCAACTTAGAATTTATAAATACATGAATTTGTCATTTCTAGACAGGGGAAAACAGATGGACAGAGATGATGTTCAGACTGGAGAGATGTGCATCAGTAGGTAGACTGAGCAACCTGTATCTCTGTATCTTACTACAGTGAACACTGGTATCTTTCTCTATTTATCTTCCATTGGCCTGATATTGTGTCTACTGTGCATAATGTCCTAACATTATATCAGATAGGATGGAGGAATCTTTTTTTTTTAACATTGAAAGTTCACCAAGGACATTTTTATTGGCCTATATATAGGGAACCTCAGATTCAAGGTTTATTTCCACTTATACCGAATCAAACGTGCAATCCTCCAATGCAAATGTGTATCTACTGAGCTGCATAGCACTATAATCAGCATAGAGTAAAAGTCCAGTCTAGAATCTCATTTTGGCTGTGAATGAACAGGGCACCGTTTCAGGGGTATATGTCTCATATTGAATTCAACTCATAAACAGAACATTGAATTTGACGTGTACTGTTTTGTTTTCTTTTCAATTCTCAACTAAAACTGACATTTATGGATGACCTCCTGAAAGATGTTTCCTATTATGCAAAGTTGAACAGCAAATGCAGATTTGTGAGGTGTATAGGTGCAAGAATAGTTGATTAGATCAACAAATACAACTATTTAAAAAACAGTAGGAAGAGTACACCTTTAGTCAAAACTTTAGTAATTGAGCCAAAATGTATTGATCCATTAATATACTAGTTTATTCGACTTTAAAGACAACCTCAGCTAGTGTAATAGAAATACTATTAAAGTTTTTATTATTAAAGACAATTTCTTAACACAATTGTCACACATATCATTAATAAATGATAAAAGTGAAAATATTGAATAGAACTTCTACTAATTTGCTACATCTCAAAAACATACTTTTTCATTTTAATAATTTTTCTTTCTTTTTTTTTTTTTTTTTTCCTTTTTTCTTATTAGAGTAAAAAGAAATCTGTACTGGCCTGCCAACAAATATAATATGCTTTTTTTGTATCACAAATTGCCACTAGAAAGGAACAGATACCAGCACTACAGACCGCTTAAAATCAGCACTCTGATCCACATCTACTGAGTAGACAAGACAAAGTACCCAGGTATTTGAGTGTTACAAGTTTAACATTATAGAGAACTTTATCATAGGAACTTTAGAGAACCTTCCATTAAATATCATGTATACAGCTAAAATGACAAAAATAAAAACTATATAGAGTGGTCACGACATAAAATGCAAAGGACAGAGAGTGAGAGAAACAAAGAGGGAGAGTGACAGAGACAGAAAGAAAAGTAGTGCTGTAACACTTTATGAATTGAATAGAGAAGGCACTAAAGCATGCATAAATATTACAGGTAAAGGCTTAAGGTGTCAGAGGTAGGAAATTTAGAGTGAAATACAGAAAGTTTAAGGACAAACTCTTATAGTAGATCATCTTTCTTCAAGAGAGTAGGACAGGGAAACCGAGAGAGAAGTGCACTAAAAATGTAGCTAAAGGCACAGAAACAGATAGCCAAAGACAAGTAAAATAAACAAAATGCAAAATAAATCAGCACATTAAAGGTACATTAGGTCTCTAACAGTTAAGTAGGTGGTTTAGATTTTTTAATGATTTTATTTACTCTTTGAGCCTCATTCGCGGCCATGTTCATGAAGCTCTACCCTCAGAATCTACGGTGGCGTGTTGAGTGTCCATAAAAAACTGACAGTTGACACATTCAAACACAAATAAGCATTCCAGACCAGAAATCAGTTTTCCAAATTTCTCAGCAACTTAATACACATGTTCTAAAACCATGACTTTATAATGTTTTACATTTTACATCTTCCAGGTTACTTGTACAAGTAAGTAATTAAAGAAAATTGACTATTGCACCTTTAAGAAATAGCTTTTTTGTAACTAAAATATTATACTGTATAATGTGTGTATACTGTTTTATACTATGTATAGTACTGCATATAATTTATAAGGATGAAGACAATAAAAAAAAAAAAAAAAAAACCAGAAAGCTACATTCTCATTATATATGGTAGGGTAGAGGTTTGTGTATTTAAGTCCCCCTATTGTACACATTTTGTGCTCATGAAGTGATTTGCTGATGAATTGACTGGGGTATGTTGAGAGGAAAATACTACAATGTGCAGTGGAAGGGTAATGAAGGACCATGATCAAACACGCTGCATGAATATAATCAGGACTGTGGTTGATACTCAAGGTGAGTGATATAGCTAGGATAACTGACTATGACAAGGTCGCTCTAGGTGGCCTGGTCTAAAGCACACAGTAGGTCTCTGCCCTGCAGCAGGTGCAGGTTGCCTTGTAGGGGGACGTTCACTTCGCAGTCATAACGTGTCAGCTCGGGCAGACAGTACTCAAACGAGGGCCCAAGCAGTCGGCTCGCCACACCTACGAATGGTGTCATTCATGTATTATAACAGTTAGATGTACAGAAATTCAGGCATTCGTCATTTGTCAGTCTTTTGCATTAAGGGCCGTATGCAGAGTTGAGTTACATGCACATAATGAGGATTTAATACCAAAGTTGGTATTCAGACCTTAGATGTAACTACAGACTTAAGTGCCATTCAGAGGCTGTGTGAGAGTTTAAGTAAAACTGAGGTGTGTCTCAATTATGCACAATTCTGAAAATGATATTAAGCATATTTTTCCTGTGTAATATTTGTTCAAACATGGAACAAGTCCAGCAGCATTCTACTGTCACAGTAGATGTTACCACAATTTAATGTTACCACAATATGTCAAGCCGAAATTTATATAGTACTCAAAAACCTTTAAATGTCATTTGACCAATGACATATGACACTAATAATTAATGAACAGTATTTTCCCTTTAAATAGCACTCAAAGAAAAACCTAAGAAGACAGCATCTTAAGCAAGACATTTCTCATCTGGAGGACTAAAGGTTTAAGTTGCATTATCAGCACTAAATCTTCTATGAATAAATATTGTACGCTGTGTATTTGTAACTGTACGAACATTTAAATGTTCTTGCACTTAAGTTCTACAACTCTGAACATACATTAGCTCTAAAAAACAGATATAGTATGATTCTGAAATGTTGAAAAGTTTTATTTCATGAGCTCACCTTCCATTTTTGTGTTAGGCAGCATGTTGTAGTCTGTGTAGTTACAGCAGTGTTCTGGATAGTCTTTTTTCCCCCGCGCTGTTTGATTACCTTGATTCTGAGTCTTCCTATGCTGGTGGCCCATGTGCTCACCTGCACAGCAAAAAATGCAAGTGCATTGTGAAAAACTATTCCGTTCCTAGATACCGTGAACAATTCAGCTGTTGGACGAACTGTAGATTACATGAAATTGGCTAAAGCATTGTCTGAAGCAATAAATAATTTTCTGATTTATATTCAGAAATGGTTTTATAAGACTTCTGTACTCCTAGTAGCACTAAAACATCATTATTAGCATAAAACCTGCAATGAAAAAATGTAATATGCATTTGTGAACACATAAAAACTCATATCTAGTATATACATATGCTATTTAGCCAAAGGTTTGTGGACACCTGACCATCACACCCATACAGTAGGTGTTTTTTAGAAGAAGAAGCATTTTTTATTTGTCACATATACATTATAGCACAGTGAAATTCTTTTTCTTTGCATATCCCAGTTTGTTAGGAAGCTGGGGTCAGAGTACAGGGTCAGCCATGAAACAGCACACCTGGAGCAGAAAGGATTACAGACCTTGCTCAATGGCCCAACAGTGGCAGCTTGACAGTGCTGGGGCTTGAACCCCCAGTCTTCTGATCAGTAATCCAGAGCCTTAACCGTTGCCGCTAAAGAAGACATCCTTCACAATTGTGTGCTTCCAACTTTGTGGCAACAGTCTGGGGAAGGCCTACATATGGGTGTGATTGTCAGGTGTCTACAAACTGTTAGCCATACAGTGTATTATACACTAGGACTCAAGCATATTGTCTCTGCTATAGGCTTTATATGTTAGGTTTTAGAGTTATGGACTCTTTACCTGTTAAGGCACTGCTGCTTTGAGACATCCTGTTCAAAATGGCACAGCTTTCATTCTTCATCCTTTTCCACATCTCTGCTGGCCTGGTAGCAGAAGATACCCCCTACACAATGCACAAGTACATCACCACATAGTCAGTAAAAAACACAAAGAAGTGAAGGCTGATTCTTTAAAGAAATACACACATACACACACACACACACCGATAAAACATAACATTAAAAGCAATGACAGGTCAAGTGAATAATTGATTATCTCGTAAAAATGGCACCTGTAAAGGGGTAGAATATATTAGGCAGCAAGTGAACAGTCAGTTCTCGAAACTGATGTGTTGGAAGCAGGAAAAATGGAGAAACATAAGGATCTGAGCAACTTTGACTTGGGCCAAATTGTGATGGTTAGACGACTG